>NC_058131.1:97675301-97733947 GCF_016433145.1 Gracilinanus agilis
AAAAAAAAAAAAAAGAATGTCTGGAAGACCTCTCTATCAATAGGGAATCCTGAGAATTGAATTGTGCAGGGCAAGAGAAATAAGGTAAATTTGTGAATGAATATCATGCAAATAGTATGAATAAGAACTGAAAAAAGGTCTAAACAAAGTGCAGTGACAGAAAAAAAAAAGACAGAGAGATCATCTTCACCTTGGTAAATATGGAAAAAATGTCACTTTAGTTGAGGCATACAGGGTGTTCTGGGGATACTAGCATCTCTGGTTTGAAGGTCTGCTGAGTCCTTTTCAGGGTTGCTTATTCTCCTTTGGCGTCTCTCTCATCTGTGGTCTAAGAAGTTGTAGCATGAGCAGCAGCCACATCCCAGTAAATGGTGTGGCAGGGGGAGTCAAACCAGGTTGAGAGTAACCAATAGACCTCAAACCCATCAGTTAGTTAGTGGAGTATTTATCCCAGGCAGGTGAAGACTTTTCCCTACAGAAGGGATGGAAAAGAATAATATGTTTCAAGGTGAAGTTGGTGAAAGCAGATGCTGTGGAGCTGTTAGAGCTTGGCTATGCATCCAAGAAGCCAAGGTCATCCACTGCATCCTGAGCTATCACCAGTCATCTTAACTTTTGTCTTGCCACTTGTAATGCAAGGATGCAACAGAGGCTTTTGCTCTTGCAAGAGTCAACTGTAAACAGCCCTGGCAGTTAGAAGTCTTAGAATCTTCAGAAAGAGTCAGTTGGAACCTGAGGCTTGAAGAGAGCTGAAGTTCCAACTGAGGTTCTGTTTTGGTTTTCGGCTTGGCCTTGGCCTATGCTTTTGTCTCTGGACAATTTGAACCTAGCTGATTTCTCTGGACCTCTCCCTGACCTCTCCATATTATACCCCTGTTATCTTTCCTAAATTTCCCTTTGGGCTCTGGGAGGAAGGGTGGTTTTGGTTTTGGTTTAGACTTTGTGGGTTTTAGTTTCTGTCGGCAAGTAGAACATCCTTAAATCAAGCAGAACATCCTTAAATCAAGCTATCCCTTATTTTATTGATCTAGTAAATACTTTACTTTAAGGCAGGGGTCGGCAACCTTTTTGGCTGTGAGAGCCATAAATGCCACATTTTTAAAAATGTAATTTCATGAGAGCCATACAGTGCTCGCAGTGCCTCTCCTGTAACAGCACCTGAAAAAAAATTGACTTTATGGCTCCTTCAGAAAGAGCCATATCTGGCCCTCAAAAGAGCCAGATATGGCTCGAGAGCCTTAAGTTG
The DNA here is from genome assembly GCF_016433145.1 of Gracilinanus agilis. Classification (NCBI taxonomy): domain Eukaryota; kingdom Metazoa; phylum Chordata; class Mammalia; order Didelphimorphia; family Didelphidae; genus Gracilinanus; species Gracilinanus agilis. The sequence goes on from NC_058131.1 coordinate 97,676,548, forward strand.
CCGACCCCTGCTTTAAGGCAACCAAATCTTTCTGACTGGGAGAGCAGACTCTCTCTCAGTCTAACCCTCCTGTGACCCTTCCCCCACCTTTAGCTTTCTCCCTAGCGGCTATTACAAAACAAAAACTCCTCTCTTCTTCTGATTAATCCTAATATTAATAAATCCCCTTTGTTACCTGTTCAAACCCTCTGGTGAAGGAATCATTTTCTTTTTTTTTTTTTTTCTTGAGGGCACTGCAGGCATCCATCTTGGCAGGAAGTCTTACCCAAAACTTCCTGCCATCAGTTTCACTGACAGGGAGGAGCCCTTTGACTCCTCCCTCAAGGAGCTTCAGAAACTAACAAGAGAAGCCCTCAAGGCAGATTTAAACATTTCTGACTGGCCCGTCTCCTTTGTATCTATAGAGATACTTTTCCTCACCTTGAAGGATCCTGCCTATATCTCCCCAGTATCCCCTGTCTCTAGCCTCAGTGTCAAGCCTGTTTTAAGCTGCCTCTCCTGAATACTCCATCAATTCCCTTACCATCAAATATACCACCTCATTGATTCCTTCCCTACATTCAGCCATCCCCCTTCATTCCTCCTCCTCATACCTACCTCACCTTTATCTCTCCTTTGTAACCTAAGATAAAGATTGACCTCATTTCTTTATAACACACTGGACTTCAAAGACTCTAGAATAGACAGTAAGGCTGATGACTTTGTGCAAATCTGCCTCACAAATCCAATTTATGCTCAAGTTAAAAAACATCACTGGAGATGGCATTTTGATCTTTTTCCACCACAAGGACAACATCCCATTGTTTAGTGCCTTTTAGGAAGATTTATTTTAATTTAGTCAGTTTTTGTTGTTGTCTTGTCTGACATTATGATTGCTACTGAAGTTAACTACATTATACTGAAAAGTATCATAGATGATGAATTAATTTAATAGTACTTAACATATTTGCACTAAACTTCAAAAAAAAAGACAACAATATCTTTGGGAGGATCAAATTGTAGTATGCATAAAATCCATCCAGTTCAGGTCTCTGCTTTGTAGCTTTGTGGCTGGGTTGGTCTACCAGATCTTGAAGAATAAAATTGACATCTCCAGAGTTCTTGAAAAAAAGAGTCCTCGAGTTTGTTCTTTTCCGGCTTTAGAGATTCTGTAATAACCTCAGGAGTGAGCTAGAGTGTGAACAAATAGGATACTTTCCATATATACCAAGGCAGCCAGTGTTATAGAGTAGCAAAATGCTCTAATGATTACCATTAATTTTGAATATCTAAGCTACAAGAAGGAGTTCCTTTTGGCATATAGCATTTTTGATGTCCCTCTGCTACATAGTATTCCAAAATTGAATTTTGTGTCTATGTCTTAACATATGGCAATGACAATCATCTCTTTAGGAGTGGAGTTCACCTAATATGGACTGGTAAGAATGCATTTACTTGGGGCTTACAAAGGCACTTTAAATTGGAAAGGAAGTGGGAAGGGAAAACACCTATACCCACACACATACACTTACTTAAATGTTTATATATATATATATATATATATATACCAAGATGTAGAGGTATGTTTATACACATATGCAGATCCCATAAGGCATAGCTACAACACAGGAAGAACATCAGTTGAAATACCTATAAGTAACAAGAGACAAAATCCAAGAAAGGAGCCAGGAATAAAAACTCTAGCCTCAGATGTCTATCCATTAATGTCCAAATGATGGTTAGCAAGCAAGATTAATGTGAGATCCCAATATAAGTAGGTAAATTTGATCTTACAGATATCAAAGAGTAGTTGAGATGGAAACTATGACTTTAATATTTCTCTGGAAGAATTTCTTTAAGCTAAAAGAAACATTACAGGTAGAAAGAGAGTGAGATGGTAGGGTAGCTCTATGTATTATGGCGGTATACTTATGTGAGGAAACCAAGGACCAGAGTAGTAAAACATGATAGAAAACATGGTGAAGATCACCAGTAGTGGAAACAGAAACACTATTGTTATTGTCATATATTTCAGACTACTTGCATAGAAAGAGGGATAAATAATGAGAATGGGAAACATCACAAACCAATCACAGAGTGATGTTTAATGAGACTAATGCAGATGCTAAGAGCCTTTTATATATAAAAAAGATGTTCCAGGGGCAGCTAGGTAGCTCAGTAGAGAGAACCAGGCCAGGGGATAGGAGGTACAGGGTTCAAATCTGGCCTCAGACACTTCTTACCTGTGTGCCCTGGACATGCCACTTAACTCCAATTGCCTAGCCTTTACTGCTCTTCTACCTTGGAACCAATTCTTAGTATTAATTCTAAGACAGAAAGTAAAGGCTAAAAAAGATAAACCAGAGAGGAAAGCAAGGACATAGGGTAGCAGAGGATGAGTCTGAAAACATGGCATCATCCTGTAAGCAGACTGTCAGAAGTGCTAGAGTGTAGAATGAGCTGATGTTGGTGAGAAAATATAAAGACAACAAAAAGTGATTTTAAACAAAAGTTTTTCCAGTGGAGGGGAAGAACTGTATAAAAGAAGGGCTAGACAATTGATATTTTGGTGAAGGAGGCAGTGATAACTTATGACGAAGAAGGAAGGGATGCTTAATACTTAATTCACTTCCGCTTTCTCTGCCATGAAAAATGATCTTTAGAATTAGAAAAGGTAGAAACAATGTGTCCAATAGGGAATTAATAAAGCAAGATAATCAAGAAGGATAAACCAAGATAACCAAGAGCACTTAGCTGTTCTTTGATAAGTTTGTTAACTGCATCTTTAGGCACTGAAAGAACTGGCAGATGTAGTTACTGAACCACCATCAGCAATACTGGAAAATCCATGGCTAGTGAAAGAAGTTCTGCAGGACTGAGAGGACAAAAGTCCTGATTTTTCAAAAATGGAACAGAATGGAGCTTGAAAAGTACAGGCCAGGGGAAATTCTAGAACATGTTTATAAGGATGGTTAGTGAAAATTTTGAAAAGGAAGTGGTAATGACAAAGCGCCAGCACAATTTTATCAAGAACCATTCAAGCCAGATTATTTCTTATTTGGTAGCATTATTAACCATGCCTTGGTGGATTGTGAGGGAATTTTGAGTCAAGAATGTCTGGATTTAAGCTTTGCCTCCGTCACATTTAAGCTATGTGATTCTGGTCTAATCAATCCCTCTTTTAGGCAACTCTGTAAGTTGCAGAGTAATTACAGCTCTGCATCAGTACAGCCTGCCCCAATGAAGAGTTTCCCATGCTGTTGAAATCATACATCTGGACCACCACCACACCAATTAAAAGCCCAGAACTAAATTGGCAGATTGGGAAGTGCTGTGGATATATATTTTTTTAATCTACGTTTTAGGAAAACATTTGATTAAGTCTCTCATACAATTTTTTATAGAAAATATGGAGTGACATGTGCAGATGATAATATAATTAGATTCAGATCTAGTGAACTCAACATAGAAAGATATTTCTAGGGCAGGCGTTCTTACTTAATCTGGGGTATGTGAACTTGATTTGTTTTATTTTGTTTTTTCTATTTTTTATGTTTCCTTGGTAAGCTCATTTATTTTATTTTAGCATTTAAAAACAACATTCTAGGAAGACATCCATAGGCTCCATCAGATTTTTGCCAAAGGGGTTCCATGACACAAAAAGGACCAAGAACTCTTGTTCCAGTGGAATACCTAAGAAAACTGTGCTTGGCCTGGTACTCCTTTACACGTTTATTAATGATCTGCATAAAAGCATACAGTAGATAGCATTCTTATAAAATTTGCCAATGACATAAAACTGAGAGGAATAATCAAAATGCAGGGTGACAGGATCCATAAAGATTTTAGTAGGCTTAAACATTGGGTGGAATCAGGTAAAATGCTATTTAGTGGGATATATGTGAAGCATTTTACTTAGGTTTAAAACATCAGCTTTATAAGTAGAAGATGTAAGAAGCATGACTAGAAAATAATTCATATAAAAAAACCAATAACTAGGGTTTTTTAAAGAGATATTTATTACAATGTAAGTCAATGTTGTGTTTTCACATCCAAGGAAATTCATGTGATCTTGGGCTGCACTAAGAGAGGAAATGCTTTCAGGAATAAGGATGCTGTAGACCTGCTATATTCTTTCCTGTCTCAACTACCTCTGAGAGTATTGTATCCAGTTCTGGTATGGACATCTTAGGAAGGATGTTAATGAGCTAGAGAAGAAGCCAACTAGAATGGTGAAGGGTTTTGGGTTTCATGTGGATTGGTTGAATAAATTTCATATATTCAGCACAGAGAAGAAGAAAGTAGAGGGGATATACCTTGATATATTTAAGAAGCTATCATGTGAAGGAGGGATTAGATTTATTCTAATTGATTCAAGGGGGCTGATGGAGCAATGGATGGAAGTCACAAAGAGGCAAATTTAGGATTGATGTTAAGAAAACTTATTCAAAGGTGTTTCCTATCATTGGAAGTTTTTGAGCAAAGGCTGGATGAACACTTTTGTTAGGTATGTCGGGGACAGGTATGTTGGGTAAATAACTATGGATGCTTTTTTCAACTCTGAGATTCTGTGATTTCATGCTTAAGGGACTTAATAATAAGATGTGTGAGTGAAGTCCTGCTTTGGAAAAGAAGAAACCAGGGTTCCATCCCTGATTACTTTTAACTCAAGGACTCATTTGGTTCTATAATCTTATTTATTTGGATGCGCCCTTCAATATGTATATTTCAATAATCTATACTTGCCCATCCTACACAATTCTTGTTTATGTCTTCCCACATAAGGTACTTATCCGAAAGGCTAAAGCCCTTTTTGGCTTTTGACATTGTGATGATACCAGTGAATCATTTTGGCTCCCATTTATTATCCCTATCTCTGTCCATGTGTCCAGTCCATTTTCTTGTCCTTTCATCTGTTTCCCTGATGATATTTTTTATTTTCCAAATATATTTCAAAATTCAAATTCTGAAGTTTTTCATTGGTATTATGTTGTAAATCTTCATATGCACCATGTGTCTCTCCATTGTCATTTGTATGATATTCATTTTTAATTCTTTGGACACTGTTGTTTTCTTTGTCTCACAGTCATATAACAAAACTGTTAGAATATTGTTATTAAAAATATGGGCCTTTGCTTTGAGTTAAAGGGAATTATAAAAGATGCTTTCCTATTTCTTGAAGGTAATCCTGCTTCCTTCCTCTTGTAGAGTTCTGAGCCTAAGCTGTTCATTTGTACTTCTTGTCTCAGATATGCATTCTGTTGAACTAGTTCTATAGGTCATCCATTCAACTGCATATCACAATTCTTCATGATAGACATTCTTCATTTATTTAGTCTTTCCTGTGTGTATGATCAGCCATTGTTTTCTGAGTGGGTATAGATCTCTTCCAGAAGTCTATAATATTACAAGGCAGAATAAAACAAGAACAATTTCATTTGCAAATATATTGGAAGATACTGGAGGACCTCATTGTTTACAGAGAATTTCTCTTTGATCTGGACTCTGCAATTGTTCTCAATACCAGTGTAAAATATTTGGCAAGCAGCTATCTCTCTATTTTGTACTCTGCCTGGTATTTGAGACAATAGAGCAGGGCCATCTCTGTTGCTATGTCTTTCAAGAGATCTTGAATGATTTTGATGGTGATATCTTGTTGGACAAGAGACTTAATGGTGATGTGTTTTTTCATAATCAACAAACAGCACTCTCATTGAGCTTGCCATTCACTCATATATTAAAATATTTTTTACAGATAAGAAAGTAGACAGATCCTTGATTGTTTATGTTCTCTCAGTTGCATTTTTTGGTTATTGAAAAAGTCTCAGCTTCCCCTGCCTTGTCTCCCAATCTCCACCTTTATTTGTGTGATGTTCCCTCCTCCTACCACATTTGGTTCTTCTCCTTTAGATACATGGTGGATGATCCTTCAATATTCTCATTATTATCTTCAACAATGAGAAAAGCAGCAAAATTAGAAAAAAGCATACATAGAAGAGATGCATGCTAAAGAAAATGCAGTTGTTGGGGTGTTGAAGTATCTATTTCACAGAAGATTTTGGAAGGGAGAGAAAATGCCAAAGTCCTGGGGAATTTTATTAGTGTCTGAAAAAGGTACTGAGAAAAAAATGAATAACATTATTTCTGCCTCTCTTATAAGAACATCCATAGTGCAAGCAGGATGTGGAATAAATTGCTACATTTAAGTAGAAAAAGTCCTTACTAGGATCCTTCATGATCACTGACATTTATAGAGCTCTTTAATGTTTCTAAGGTGCTTTCTTCATCACACATGGTAGGTAGGCAGCAGAAATATTATTGCTCCCATTTTGGAGAGGAGTAAACTGAGGTACAGAGAGGTTAGGTGATTTTTCTAAAGTCATTCAAGCCAGTACATGTTGGAGATGAGATAACCAAAATTTCCTAAATCCAAGGCTAGTGCCCTATGTATTATACCAGTAAGCTCCTTCTGTGATTGCCCTGGCCCTGTTCTAGATGCCATGAAAAATATAAGAGGAAAAAACAAAGAATTATAGACGATTAGAGCTGAAAGTGACCGCTTAAATTATGTAGGTCAATATTCTTATTTTACATTTGAGAAAAATGAAGCCTAGAGGACATGGTGAATTTTCTGAGCGCCCAAAACTTGTTGGTGGCAGAGATCAGACTATAAAAAGTGTTTCCTTATGCCTAGATTGTTTTTCTTTCCTATATACCCATTGCCATCTTGGTATTCTTGACCTCAAGAAGTATACCACCAAAGGTATAACATGATAATGGAGCATTATCAGTATTAATCTCTATATACCAAATGTTATAGCACCAAAATTTAAAAAGGAAAACATAGTGAGTTATAGATTGAAATAGATAACAAAATTTTAGTGGGGGACTTCAATTTTTCCCTTTCAGAACTAGATAAATCTAACTAAACCTTAAATAAGAAAGAAGTCAAGGAGATTAATAGAATCTTAGACAAGTTAAATATGATAGATATATGGAGAGAATTTAACAGAAATGGAAAGAAGTATATCTTTTTCTTAATGGTATATGGTACCTTTACAAAAACTGACTATGCACAAAAACATTATAATTAAATGGAGAAAAGTAGAAACATTAAATGCTTACTTTTCAGAATATAATTTGCAATAAATTTGTATATAATAAGAGTTCATAGAAACACAAAGTAAAAATTAGTTGGAGACTAAATACCTTAATCTTAAAGTGTAGTAGAGGTAATTAGTAGGCTCTGTGGATTGAAAGTCAAGACTGTAGACAGGAGAATCTTGGTTCAAATCTGGCCTCAGATACTTCCTGGCTTTGCAAACCTGGACAAGGCACTTAACCCCCATTTCATAGTCTTCAGCACCCTTCTGCCTTGGAAGCAGTACTTAGTAATGATTCTAAGATGGGAGGTAAGGGTTTAAAATAAAAGAATAAATGGGCTAAAAAAAAACAAGTCATAGAAACAATAAATAATTTCTTCAAAGAGAGTGATACCAGAACTAGTGGGTAAAAAGTAAAAGCAATAATTAGAGGAAAATTTATATCTTAAGTATTATTTTTATATTATAAATAAATAACAGATCAATGAATTGGGAATGTAGTTTAAAAAACTAGAAAAATAACATTAAAAATCCACAATAAATTTCAAATTAGAAATCCCAAAAATTTAAGGTAAGATCAGTGAAACTGAATCTAAGAATACCATTGAATTAATAAATATGTCTAGGGGTTGGTTTTATGAGAAAATTAGCAAAATAGATAAACCATTGATTAATATGATAAAAGGGGGGAAAATCAAATCACTAGCATTATAGATGAAAAGGGTGAATATGCCAACAGTGAAGATAAAACTAAGGTACTTATTAGATGATAATTAGTTCAATTATATGCTAAAAAATTTAACAATGTAAGTGAAATGGAAGAATATTCACAAAAATACAAACTACCTAGACTATCAGAGGAAGAAATAGAATATCTTAAAAAAACCTATTTTAGAAAAAGAAATTGAACAGGCCTTAAGTGAACTTCCTAATAAAAGAAGCATCAAGACCTGATGGATTTACAAATGAATTATATCAAACATTTAAAGATCAGCTAATTGCACTATTAAATTACTTATTTGAAATAATATATAAAGAAATTTTTTTTTACCAAACTCCTTTTATGAAACATATATGGTACCAATACCCAACATGGGAAGAGCAAAAACAGAGAAAAAAACTATAGACAATTTCATTAATGAATATTGATGCAAAAATTCTAAATAGAATACTAACTAGGAGACTGCAGTAATACTTCATAGAGATTATACATCACGACTACACAGGATTTATACCAGGAATGTAGGGATGGTGTGATATAAGGAAAACTATCAAAATAATTGATTAATTTAGTAACAAAAGTTAAAAAATCATGTGATTATTTCAAAAGATACAGAAAATGCCTTTGATACTACACCATTCATTTCTATGAAAAATATTCAAAAGCATAGGTATGAGTGGAGTTTTTCTTGAAATGATATGAAGTGTCTACCCCAAACCAGCAGCAATTATTATTAGTAATGGGGATAAATTAGAAGCCTTCCCAATAAGATCAGAAGTGAAACAATGATGTCTACTATCACCAATATTATTAAACATAGTATTTGCTAGTAATAGCAATAAGGGAAGAAAGAGAAATGGAGAGAATCAGAATAGACAAAGAGGTAATAAAATTATCTCTTTTATGTGGAAAATCCTAGAGAGCCAAGGAAAAAGTTAGTTGAAGCTTCAATAATTTAAGTAAAGTAGCAACTAGCTACTTTACTTAAGTAGGGGGCAGCTGGGTAGCTCAGTGGATTGAGAGCCAGGCCTAGAGATGGGAGGTCCTAGGTTCAAATCTGGCCTCAGACACTTCCCAGCTGTGTGACCCTGGGCAAGTCACTTGACCCCCATTGCCCACTCTTACCACTCTTCCACCTAGGAGCCAATACACAGAAGTTAAGGGTTTAAACAAAAATAAGCCCACATGGATCATTGGCATTTTTATGTGTTACTAACAAAGTCCTGCAAGAAGAGCTAGAAACAGATACTTCAGTTAAAATAACCACTTATAGAATAAAATACCTGGAAGTATAACTGCCAAACAAATCTAGGAACTACACAGACTTATAAAACACAGACTTATAAAAACCAAATAAAGTAGGATCCAAATAATTGGGAAAATATTAATTATTCATGGATGGGCTAGGCCAGTATAATTAAAATGACAATCTAACCTAAACTAATCTACTTATTCAATGCCATTCTAATCAAATTACCAAAACATTATCTTATTGAGCTTTTTAGAAAAATAACAATGAAATTCATTTGGAAGAATAAAAGATCAAGAGTATCAAAAGAATTTTGATGTAAAGAAAGGAGATCTATAAGTACTGGTTTTTAAACTGTATTATAAAGCACTGATTATCAAAACTATCTGGTACTGGCTAAGAAATAGAAAAGTAGATCAATGGAACAGAACAGACATGCAACAAACAGTAATAAAAGATTATAATAACCTTTTTTTGGACAAAAGTATAGATCCATTAGTATAAGAACTCACTATTTAGTAAAAATTGCTGGGACAACTTAAATTGGCATAGACTAGGTATAGACCAATATCTTACACCATTCTTTAATATAATATCAAAATGGATACATGATCTAGTCATGAAAGAATGTATCAGAAGCAATTTAGAAGAACAGAAAATATATTGCCTATCAGATTTATGGATAGGAGAGGAATTTATTAGTAAACAAGAGATGGAGGGCATTGTGAGCTGTAAAATGGATAATTTTGAGTAAGTTAAATTAAAAAGAGCTTGTACAAATAAAACAAATGTTCAGATTAGAAGGAAAGCAGAAAATTGAGAAAATTTTTAATAGGAGAATAATTTTTAATATCTCAGATAGATGTTTCATATCTAAAACATATAGAGAACTTTGTCAAGTTTATGGGAATAAGAGCTATCCCTCAATTGATAAATGGGCAAAAGATCTGAACAGCCAGTTTTTGGTTAAAGAATTTAAAGCCATACGTCTATAGGTACATACAAATATGTTCTAAATCACTACTGATTAGGGAAATGCAATCCAAAACAATTCTGAGGTATCATTTCATATCTATCAGATTAGCTAAAATGACAAAAGGGCAAAATGACAAATGTTGGAGGCAATATGGAAAATTGGGGACACTAATACACTGTTGGTGGAACTATCAACTGATGCAGTCATTTTGGAGAGCAATTTGGAATTTCACCCAGAGAGCTATAAAACTGTATACCTTTAGACTCAGCAATACCACTTATGGGTCTATTTCCTAAGGAGATCAGGGAAAAAGGAAAAGAACCAATATGTTCCAAAATATTTAAAGCAGCTCTCTTTGTGGTGGCAAAGATTTGGAAATCAAGGGGATGTCCATCAATTGGGAAATGGCTTAATAAATTGTGGTGGAATACTACTGCCCAATAAGGAATAAGGAGCAAATTAATTAAAAAAATTTAATTAAAAAACATGAGATGATGAAGAGGCAAGCAAGTAGAACCCAGAGAACATTATATACAAGTATGGATTTAATTTTTGAAAAATAATTTATGAATGTTCAGTTCCAGAGAAAGAATCAAGTTCTCTTTCCTGGATGATGCCTTCTATGGTTTGAGGAGGGGAGAGGGTAGCTGAGATACCTGGCAATAAATTTTATTTAAATAAAAGGAAACTTTTCACCAGACTAACACACAAAACCATCAGCAGAAAAGTCCAGGCCAATATATAATCAAACAAAATTTAATTTATTCAATGGTTCAAGTGTTTGGGACTGTCAGAAAGTGAAAGGGGTAATCTGAAAGATGAAGAAATCAGTTTTGGCTGGAATTGCATGGATGACGTAGGACTTGAATTGTGTAGGTCCTAAAGGGTTGGATGGATTTGGAAGGGGAGAATGATAGGCATTCTAGGCAGGGGAATCAATTTGATCAAAGGCATGGAAAAGAAAATGAGCATGGAATGTATGGGAGACAATGAGGAGCTTTCTCCAACCTGATTTCAACCAAGAGTGTGCCTTAAAGATAGGATTGGACAGATAGAGTGAGCTCCGATTACATAAGATCTTGCTTCTAAAATCTCAATGAGAATCTCAATTCTATGTTTGTTAAGTGTATAGAAATTATACTGGTTACTACCAATCTTAGAGAGTAATTAAGAGGAATTGCTTTTTGTGGAGTTGCTTTGAGTTTGGGGAGATCAAGAACCAGCCACCTAGATTCAAGTACATCAGTGCCTCTGCTTTAATCATCAGTGCATTTCCTGGAACCTCTCTGATGTAATCCAGTCCTTCAACTCCTCCAGTCTCTTCCTACATTCCCTAAGCATCGCAGAGGGCCTATCTCTGTTATGGCTAAAATAATCCCAAAGAAATCACAGTCACATTAGTTTGTAATGCCCAGAGATTCTCTCCACAGGATACTCATAATCATTTTATCAGGAGGCTGGGAAGCCTTCAGAGAATGATGCCAGATCACCCTTTTTAATTGGGTTGTAGCAAAAATAGTACCGGTCAAGACACAACAGCAGAATTTGCAAATAGCATATTGTAGAAATAATATCTTCTTTCAGTGCCTCCCATACTGACTTGGCACTTTGACAAGAAGCCTCTTCTTGTGGGGACCAAGAATACTCTTAGCATGGGGAATTTATGATCTTCTCAGGGCACAATCATCAGGAAATTTAAGCCATAGCTTCTTACTGAGTGAGCCCAAGGTAGTCTTATGAATAGGCAGAGTAGTTGCCATTTATCTATTTTTAAGGTTTGTAAAACTTGTTTTCTCAACCTGCTCTTCACAACAACCTTGTAAGGTAGGTGTTATTAAATCACTACCCCCATTTTACAGAGGGGTAAACAGAGGACAGAAGTTAAGAAACTTGTCTAGGGTCACATAGTAAGTGCCTGAGGCAGGACTCAAATTCAGGCCTCCTTGATTCCAAGCCTAACACTTGTAGGTATTGTGCCTCCTAGAATAAGGCTTGCATGGATGTTTCAGGAGTTTCTGACTGAACATACTGACCCCTAATCAGTTTGTTTTTGGCTTAATGTTTTTATCTGCCGTTAAAAAAAGGCAAATCCTTCTGGAAAGGGCAAATACAAAGTCTTATTGTCATTAACCTCTCAGGATAGATGAATTTACCATCTCTTCATCTCACTTTGATGGGGAAATAGGGAGGAAGAAGAAGAGAGCATGAGCATATTAGGTAGGGATGAAGCAACAGGGAAATCCTAACAAAGGGAAAATAATGAGCTTAGACAGAAGAGGTTGGAAACCTGGAAGAAAAACTCCATTCCACAGTTAATTTTGTAATATTTGTTGTTAGCTGGGCTAGGATTAGGACTCAGGCTTCCTTATTTCTGACCTAGCAAACTTCTCACCAAAACAGAGCTCCTCTTATCACAGACTGTGCATTTTCCACCAAGAGAGCAAACTGAAACAGTGAAGGAAATACTCCTTTCAAGCCTCTTAATGCTTCCCACCAGGATTCCCAGTGTTGTAACTTCTCACTTTCCAGAGTCAGCATTTAGAGATAGTTGTAAAGACACAAACAATTTACCGCACAGCCCCCTGGACGGTGAACTTCAGTAAATCGGTTCTTGAGGAAAGATTTAAATGGAAAGGACAACGGCTATAAAGACTTAACAGGAATTCATTAGACTCCGCAGATAGAACAGATAAAAGATCCATAACTACAGACAAGAAGTGGAAGAAAAATCCTAAATCATTAAGATGCAATGAAGCTCTGTCACAACACATTATGCAGACCATCCTAGAGGGCTTGGGCGCAGTTATTTAAAGGAATGCAGGAGAAAAGAAGGATGCAGAACTTAGAGCTCTACTATTAGAGCAGAGTCTCACTGTTCTGTTGCTCAGTATTATCTAACCCTTTCCTAATTTTCTCATTTTGCCTCAAAGCTATTATTTTCATTGTCTGCCATTATTCTCTATTAATTTTATTTTTTTCTTTTTTGGTTCAGATTTCATTCATATAATATAATTTAATTTATAATATAATATAATTAATAATATAAAATAATATAATAAAATAAGAGATATTAAACTCATGGACTCTTGAATGCAGCAGTAATCAGATTAAAAAGTGATTGGAAAATATTTAACAAAATACATAAAATATAATAGAACATAAATAATGTTGATATGTGGTTTTCTAAAACAATCTGGATCCTCAAAGGGATTCTTATATATGGTTTAGTGGCCCCTGTTTTTGAGTGTGATGTCACAGAATAGGGAACTTCCTGGCAAGGAGACTCTCAATGCAGAGGGGCAACTCTTTGGTATTTTAGGGAGTTGCCTAGGGCTACTAAGAAGTTAAATGACTTATTTAGGGTCACACTAATTTGCTGTTAAAGAAAATATGAAGTCTTACTTTTTGTCTTAGCATGAATTCTAATACAGAGGAATGACAAGGACTAGGCAGTTGGGGATAAGTGATTTACCCAAGGTCATAAAGATAGGAAGTATTTGAGGCTAGATTTGAACACTTATCCTCCCAACTCCAGGTCTGGTGATCTATCCTCTCTGCTATCTAGCTGCCCCTCATTTGCTTTTTTAGAAAAAATACTTAATAGCTTTCCTCTTCCCTTTTTTTCTTTACCTTTTCTCTTCTTGCTTCCTTCATGCCATTTCTGGCTTAGATGGGAGAAAGTTGTAGAAGAACAGGAAGAAGAGAGGAAAAGAAGGAAATCATGTTAGTCACTTGGAAGAGTTAGGACTAGTGAAGTAGCTTAGAATTTAAATTTAGGGAGGAGAAATTTGGCAAAATTTTGGAGAAATTGAAGAAAATTTAGAGAATAATCTAGAGCAGTGATTCCCAAAGTGGGTGCTACTGCCCCCTGGTAGGTGCTGCAGCTATCCAGAGGGGTGGTGATGACCACAGGTGCATTTATCTTTCCTATTAATTGCTATTAAAATTAAAAAAAATTAATTTCCAGGGGGCTAAGTAATATTTTTTCTGGAAAGGGGGCGGTAGGCCAAAAAAGTTTGGGAACCACTGACTAGAGCTTCAGATATTTTTCTATGCTCCCCTTCTGGGTAGCAAAAGAAGCAGGACCAAGGTCAGTGAAGAAGTATGAAAAAAATTAAGGAACTTTAGGGAGTGGAACCTGAAAATAAGTAGGTAGTTGATAAAATAAAGAAAGGAGAGGTAAGTAAGAGGGTTAAGGAAGTCTACAGAATAGACTGATGGGATGGGGGCAAATTGGTAGGGAAAAAACTTTAACTTCAAAAATTAGTAATTGGATAGAAGGACATTTAACTAGGACTTTAGGGTTGAGGCACAAACATCTATGTATAAGGCAGGAAATCTCCACCATTGATGAATATTAAGGGAAATTTTGCATGACTTGCACTGAGTGGACCAGGTTAGTATTTCTGCCATTGCCCAGTAACTATCAACTGTTTCAACTATAGGCTAATCTCTCTCCCAGGGCTAAGAAGAACACTGAGTTATTAGGGAAGACAAAAAAAAATCCTTAAAGGAAAGAGAAATAAAGATTGGATAGGAGGAAGAAAAAAGTTCTGAGGTGGAGAGGGGTGTAAGGGTGAAAAAGGGGTTTTATGGGTTCAATATATTAAAGATGGTCGCCAGAGGATTGAATTATTATCAGTCCTCAATTAAGAATAATCTGAAATCAAAATTGACTTTTATGGAAATTTATTTACATGAGAAGAGAGAGAGGAAGTATGGAAATAAGAATCTATCCCACTGTTTAGTCCAGGTAGATCTTAACCCTCAGTAGAGAGTTAAAAGGGCCTGAGGCCCGGAGGTGAATGGAGCAAATTTCATTCAGAGTCTATAAAAAGAAGTTTCTTAATAGAAGTTCAGGAAGATTCAGTCTTTAAACTCACCATATGGAACAGTCTTGGGTCATGAACTAGCAAAGCTCCCTCAGGTCCCCTTCACCAAACCAGCTCTCTCCCTCCTCGGAAGGGCCACATATATATATATATCACTTCCAGTGCCTTCCCTTAGCCTTTGTGTACAATCACAACAGATGCTTTCTCATAGAAAGCATAGGAGGCGGTCCATTGATTCTGATTGTTACTCACTCTAGCACAAGTGGGTTAGGACCTCCCAGAACTGGAAGGTGCTCTCACCTTTGGTGATTAAATCTAAAGGTGGGCAGTGTAGACTTAATTTAATTATCACAGGGGGAGACTTGACCCATGCGAATTTGGCAGTGAACTAGCATTTATTATACATATTACACACTTTTTATGTGCTAGGCACTGTGCTGAGCACTAGAAATAAGGGAATTTCATCAGCCGTAAAGATACAAAGACACAAAGAAAGCCCCCAATAGTCCCTAACCTCAGGGTGCTTGACTTCTAATGGAGGAGTCAACATGTAATCTATGAAGCACATAAACAGAAGTGGGAGGCAATTTGAGAGAAAAGGCAGTGGTAGTGAGGGAAATGGGGAGACCTGTAAAGGTCCTTGCAGAATGTGGGATTTATCTGAGAATTGAAAGAAGCTGGGGAAGCCAGGATGCAGAAGTGAGGAGGAAAAGAATTCTAGGTATGAGGGAGAGCCAATGAAAATTCAGGGAGACTCAGTTTTGGATACAGAGCACTTTCCCAATTCCCTCAGCCGTGTCTCCCCTCTAATTAGAGGTCTGGAGCATGGAACACTAAAATTTCAAAACTTTCCTTTAAAGAAAACTGGGATCTGAAATTTCCTGCTAACTCACCATGTTCCCTTTGTGGCTAGGTTTGGTTTGGATGCCACAGAACTTTATGTCTCCTTTCCCCACTGTTATCTAGCTTCCTTTTGGTTGTTCTCAACCCCCCACCCCCACCATTAGATTCTAAGTTTCTTCAGGGACGAGACTATCTTTCTTTTTTGTATCCTCAGCACTTAGTATGGTACCTAACACATAGTAGACGCTTGATAAATATTTATTGAATTGAATTGAATTGAGAGGAATGTTTTGTGTGAGAAACAGCTAAGAAGCCAGTGTCACTGGATCTTCCCATAAAACAACTGGAAAGATAGGAGGAAGGGGCCAGGTTATGAAGGGCTTCAAAAGCCAAAGAGAGGATTTCCTATTTGTTCCTTAAGGTAATAGGAATTCATTGTAGTTTTCTGAGGAATGTGTGTGTGTGTGTGTGTGTGTGTGTGTGTGTGTGTGTGTGTGTGTGTGAGAGAGAGAGAGAGAGAGAGAGAGAGAAATAGAGAAACAGACAGACAGAGAGACAGAGACAGAGTGAGAGAGAGTGTGTATGTGCATGTGTGTGTGTGTGTATGTGTGAGAGAGAGAGAAAGAGAGAGAGGGAAACAGAGACAGACAGAGAGATGGAGAGAGACAGAGTGAGAGAGAGAGAATGTGTGTGTGTGTGTGTGTGTGTGTGTGTGTGTGTGAATTTTCATATGGTTAGATTTGAATATTGGCAGCTGAGTGGAGGGATGGATTTCAGTGGGAAGAATTTGAGGCAGGAAGACAAATCAGCAGGCTGCTGCAATAGCTCAAGTGTGAGTTAATGAGGGATTGTACTAAAGTGGCAGCTATGTGAGGGGAGAGAAATGGGTATGAGATGTTGGGAAACTAGAACAACATTCAACCCTGTTGGTGACAAATTGGATAGAAGGGAGTAAGTGTGAGAGAGGAACAGTGGATACCAGAAGGTTGAGAGCATAGGTACCTGGGAAGATGATGGTACCCTCAGTAGTAATCAGAAGCTTGGAAGTAGAGAGGTTCTTGGGTTAGAAGAGATATAGTCCTCTTTTGGACATGTAGAGTTGGAGATCTCTGATGGACATGTCGTTTAAGATGTCTAGTAGATGTGTAATTAGAATTTTCTCCCCAGAATTCTCTTTCCAAGTTTCCCATTTTCATTCTCACATTATGTGCTTACGCTTTCAAGATAAAGTTGTGGATGCAGCTTTGCCCTCTCTCTCTGCTCCCTGGAATGCAGTTGTGGAGGTTGGGGGAGAGCCAGGCAGGAGAATTTTACTCACATGGGTTTACTTAGGCTTTATACTTTTATTCTTTTATTTCTTCTACTTCAAGTGATTACTAATAAATCTTATTAAATATAATACTTGGAGTTATTTTACATTAATTTAAATCTTACATAGGCAGCTGACGATGTGAGACTAGAGGTCCAGAGAGAGCCTTGGGTTAGATAAATAGATCTTAGAATCATCAGCATAGTGATGATAAAGCCATGAGAAATGATGAAATATCACAAGTGGGATAGTACAAAGAGAGAAGAGAAAAAGATCAAGGACAGTGTCTTGGGGGATAGCCACAGTGAGTGACTTGGAGAAAAATTAGACTGTAACCCAGAGGACAAAAAGAAGGAATATAGTGCCTGTACAGATGGAAATTAAAAAGAGCTTGCTGGCTCTTCCTAAAGAGAGAGTTGGATTCGCTGAGGATGATAAAGCTACTTGACCTCCCAAGATTGATAGAATGGAATCACAGAAACTCAGTTGAGAGATCATCTAGTAAAGGGCAGAGGACAAAGGGAATAAAAGTAGTACTAATAATATTAAGTAGTGGCCATTGGTGACTTTCTGCTCAGAGGTATTTATTGATTTGATAACAATAACAAAGAGGTCTGTTGTCTTCCTCAGGCATATATCCAAGACTATAGTGACCCTTCCAAAACTTATCAAAATGGATGACTAATGATTCATGTAGGCACCAACATCACTTCAAGAAGGAACCTAAAAAGCATTGTCAATCATTAAAAAGTATCAGGCAAGAAACTGGAGCCCTTAGGTTATGGTTTCCTCATTGTTTCCTGTGGAAGGAAAGGGATGCAGAAAAAAAAAAGGAAAAAAAAACTTAATTGGGAAGTAAACTGTTTAAGAAGTGATAGCTGAGAAAGGGATTTGAATTTTTGGATTGCAGCTGATAGTATAGGGCTGATAGATTCCTGGACAGAGACTAAGGACACCTAAAAAAGTTGGCGAGAATGAATTTTCCAGGGATTTTGCAAATCTAATCACAAGTTGTTTAAATTGAAAAGGATGAAGAAGAGAGCAGATTGCCTACAATTTAGGTGTTATAGAGAACAGCCACAAAGAAGAAAGAAAAATAGTACATGAGATAATCACAGTCATAGGAGACAAAATCCAAGAGAGGAGCCAGTAGTAAAACCTATGGCTTCAACTGTATATACATAAATGCCCACAAGTTTAGTCAAGAAACAAGAACTGTGGGTCCAAAATTAACATCATCATAGATATCACTGAGACTGGGTGGGATGGAATCCATGACTTCATTGTGGCTTTAGGTACATATATTTTATTGAAAAGAAATAAGATAGGTAAAAGGGGGTGAGTTAGCAAGCACAAGAGAGGAGAAGTTATACCACTAAAAGATCAAAGAAAAAGGAAAAGTATCAATACATACAAAAACATAGCTATTTTTTTTGTGGTGGCAAAGGATAATTCCCCAATCACCAATTGGGGAAAGTTGGAATATTTGCTTTTGGAAAAAGTCTACCACACAAAACCGGAATACTGTAAGGATGGGATTTGTGGAAGGGGAATAGGACAAAAGGAGCCAGAGAAGGCAATTTCTAACAGTTACTGACAGTTGAGAGGAGAGAGAATTCTGGGTATTTCTCTGAGGAAAAAGGAGAGGAGAGGTCTTCAGGTAGAGGACTGGGAGGAGAGAGGAGGAGCAGCTCCTATCTGTCTCACCAAAACTGTAATAATAAAGGAGCCAGTCAGGGAATGTTTGATAGAAGGGAGGCAGAGAATGTATGTGGTGAGACTCTTCCAGTTCTCCTCTGGGGCCAAATATACACTGAGAGACTTTAAGGGGGTATCACCCCAAAACTTGGTGACCTGGATGGTTGTGCTGCCCCACAGGAGTTGGGGGCAAGGCTTCCCTATAAGATGAGGTATGTAGTACCCCAATCTGATTCTGAATAAGGACGGGGTTCACACAAACTTCTCCCTGATTAGTTAATTTCACAGCGGGTGGTGGTCTGGCTTCAAGATGGAGGCAGCCAGACTAAGCTGTGGTTCCCCACTCCCTTGTTGTCTCTTAGGCACTCTGGAACACTATCTGATTGATGAATGGCTTTTATTATTTGCAATTCAGGGATTGGGGAAAGAGGTGAAGAGCAGAGGGATTTTGGGGTGCCCTCTTCTCTATTTCCATGGGGTCTGCTACTTAGGAGGGAATCTTTGGGGTTCCCATTCCTAAGCTTCTTCTCCCACCCCTTCTCCTGTTTCTATTTCTACTTTTCTGTTTCTATCCTTTTCTATTATTGTAAGTTTTGACTGAAAGGGGGTCTCTCAGCAAGGTTGGGTAATGGGAGAAGGAGACTAAGAGAACTGCTCCCAAAATAGAGATCAAAAACTTAGCCCTCTCAGTGGTTGAAGTCTTAATGGGTGAGATGAGATGGAATGGCTTTGACCAGGGAATCAGGGTTTCAGTTTCCAAAGAAAGATCCTCAGGAAGCCCTCAGGACTGGACCTGAGTTGGAGTGTCCTCCTCCTCTCTCCTCCCAGGCCTCTGCCCAGAAACTTCTCCTCTCTCTCTTCCTCTGAGAAATACCCAGAATTCTCTCTCTTCTCAACTGTCAGCAACTGTCAGCAATTGCCTTCTCTGGCTCCTTCTATTCCATCCCCCTTGCACAAATCCTATCTTTACATTGGTTTTGTGCTAGTTAACTTTTTTAAAATTAGTGATTGGATAAAGGCAAAGATGGTATGTATACCACATTTGTGGAGGACATCAAACTTGAAGGGAGAACTAGCACATTAGATGACAGTGAATATTCAAAAGTATATTAACAGTCTAGACTCTAGAGCAGTGGTTCCCAAACTTTTTTGGCTTACCACCCCCTTTCCAGAAAAAATATTACTTAGCCCAATGGAAATTAATTTTTAAAAAATGTTAATAAAAATTAATAGGAAAGATAATGCACCTGTGGCCATCACCACCTCCCTGGATTGCTGCAGCACCCACCAGGGGGTGGTAGAGCCCACTTTGGGAATCACTGCTCTAGTGCATGAGGCTGAAATATCAGTAGGCAGAAATAGCAAGTCTTACACTTGAGTACAAACAATAAATATCACAAGTAGAAGATACATGTAACTAGTTAGACAACTATTCTGAAAAAAATTGGAGTTTTATTGGACTGCAAGCTTAATATCTATTGGCAGTATGACAACATCCAAAAAAACCTAATATGGTGTATATTAAGAGAGGAATTTAGTACAGGAATGTGGTGTTGAGGGTCTCACTACATTATGTTTTTTTTTTCAGATTTAATCTGGAGTATTGGGGACAGCAGTTTTGGAGACAACAGTTTAAGAAGGACGTTGATAAACTAGAATGTGCAGAGGAGTGTCCAAACTGGAGGATGGTGAAGGATCTTGAGGCCATGACATATAAGGAGTAAGTAAAGGTACTAGGTATGTTCAGTCTGGAGAAGAGAAGACATTATCAGGTAACCTGGCATGTCTTCAAGTGTTTTCAGGGTTGTCACTTGTGAAGGAGGAACTAGATTTGTTTGGTTTGGCTACAGAGGGTAGTATCAGGGATAATGAATAGAAGTCACAAGGAGGCAAATTTAAGCTTGAAGCTTCCTAACCATGAGAGCTATCTAAAGATAGAATAGGCCGTCAGAAGAAATAATGGGTTTCCTCTCCTTAGAAGTATTAGCAAAAGCTAAATGCCACTTGTTGGGTATGAATATAGTAGTGATTACTTTCATTTATTGGTGGGACTAGCTGCTGGAGTTCTTTTTAACTCTCCAATTCCATTATTCCATTATTCTGTGATTCTTGTTTTCTTATCCACCATCTAGCTTATTCTCCAACACCTGTCAATATCTCTTTTCCATGTTCCATGCACTCTCATATCTTTATCCATTCCCTTTCCATATCGCAATTTATTGTTATCATCGATCATCCATTTTGCCTGCTAATCTATCTGCCATCCATCCATCCACAATATGGTAAAATGGAAAGAATACTGACCACTGGACTTAGAAGGCTTCAGCTTTACCTATATAATGGTTGTTAAGCTTTTTAACCTCCCCATGTCTCAGTATTTTTGCCTGTAAGATGAGGGACTAGATTGCTTTGGAGTCCTCGTCTAACTACTGATCTATGATTCGTTCTTTCATCTTTCATTTCCCTGAAACTGTGATTTTGGGAATTTTTCCATTTTCTGAAGGTTGATGTTAAAGCCCATAGTTGTGGTGGTGGTAGAATTAGGTAGGAATCTTGTGCTCATTTAAATTAAATTGTTTAGCTCCTATTAATTAATGTTCCTATATTTATTTGTTTAAAAAATCCCAACACACACAAAAATCCAAACATAAATAGAAAGAAAAAAATTTCCTTGCTTCCTTA
Source organism: Gracilinanus agilis (assembly GCF_016433145.1). Classification (NCBI taxonomy): domain Eukaryota; kingdom Metazoa; phylum Chordata; class Mammalia; order Didelphimorphia; family Didelphidae; genus Gracilinanus; species Gracilinanus agilis. The sequence goes on from NC_058131.1 coordinate 97,697,940, forward strand.
GAGATTTAAAGAGAAGTTACTGAAGATAACATTAACTGTTATGAAATGTAGGATATATATTTCTCACCTTGGGCTGATTAGCACAGATTTCTCAGAGCCTCATCTGAAGAGAAAGTCTATGTGCCCTCTACATGCCACCCTTACCCTAACACGCATACCTCTCTCAAGAGTGATATAACTGTATTCTCAAGAATTGCTTAATATCTTTTTTTATAGTTTGTGAAGTAATTACTTGTAAGTGAAAACAAAGAACTAAAGAACTTTGGAGCAACTCTGTGTCACTTTTAATAAATCAAAAAGGATGAGAGTGGGTGTTGTCAAGTGACAGTCAGAGGAAAACTGCCAGGCAGCAAACTTAATGTGCGCCTGTTTTTGTTTCTTCCTCATCTCAAAGATTCATTCCAGTCTCCTGAGTTTTATAAAATTGCTGAAGAGGCTGCAGTCAGGCAAGAATATGATTTCTCACATTCAGGTTATAGATTTTCTCTTCGCACATACTCTAGTATGCTGTCATTTGGAGGGTGACTGGTGATTTTATCTAGATATAGAGGGAGTATCTTATAGTAAAAAGAGTGCTAGACCCTGAGCCAGGAAAAATTGGGTTCAAAATCTGTCTCAGATATAAAAAAAATCCATTTACATTCTCAGGGTCACACAGTTAGGAAATATCTGAGGTCATAATTGAATCCAGGTCCTCCCAACTCCAGGCCCAGGGTTCTTTCCATTGTGCTATTTAGCTGCCCCTCTGTCTCCAACTTTTACAAGCTATGTGACCATGGACAAGATAGCTAACTCCTCTCCCCTTGAGTCTCAATCTATCCATCTTTAAAATGGGGATATCAATACCTGTAGTATTTATTTTACAGGGATGTGGTCAGGTTCAAATAAGATGATATACATAAATTACTTTGCCAACTTAAAAACACCTGTATATCCTAGTTGTTGAGTTTGTTGTTACAGGGAACCATCCTTCATACGAACTCTCAAGTTACATAGTAAAAGGTCAAAAGTAAGAAGGAGAAAACTTGAGTTCTGTTTGAAAGTCCAAGAGGCACTGAGAACAAAATTCTCTCTCTCTCTCTCTCTCTCTCTCTCTCTTTCTGGTTATCTATCTGTATATCTATTTATCTATCATCTGTCTGTCTGTCTTTCTATCTATCTATCTCTGTCTATCTCTGCCTATCTCTGTCTGTCTATCTCTTTTTCTATCTGCCTATATCTGTCTGTCTAGGTATCTATCATCTGTCTATCTACCTATCTATCTATCTATCTATCTATCTATCTATCTATCTATCTATCTATCTATCTATCTATCTATCTATCTATCATATCTATCTATCTATCTATCTATCTATCTATCTATCTATCTATCTATCTATCTATCTATCTATCTATCTATCTATCTATCTATCTATCTATCTGTCATCTGTCTATCATCTATGTCTGCTTGTCTTTCTATCTATGTCTATATCTTTCTGTCTATGTATCTATCTATCATATCTATCTATCTATCTATCTGTCATCTGTCTATCATCTGTCTATGTCTGTCTGTCTGTTGATCTATCATCTGTCTATGTCTGTTTGTCTTTATATCTATCTATGTATCTATGTTTATATCTGTCTATCTATCTATCTATCTATCTATCTATCTATCTATCTATCTATCTATCTATCTATCTATCTATCTAATCTATGTCTATCTCCATCTGTCCATCCATCTATCCATCTATCTATTCATCCACCTGTCTATCTGCCTTTATCTATATCTGTCTAATGGCAGGGGGTTGGGTGGGAAGAGGGGGTTGGAATAAAGAATAGATCTGTGATTCCCCTGATACAGAGAACTCCCAGATGAGGAAACTTCCTCGGCCAATTCAGGTTGACACTTTTTCTGCAATTTGTAGTCTTAGAGAGATGTCATAGCTGCTCAGAGCCCTGAGAAGAATTGACTTTCCTGGGGTCACACACAGTATGTGTCAGAAGTAGGTCCTGAATGTCCTTTCTGTATTATGCCATATTAGTTGATAGAGACCTTGCCTTGGGGACAGGTAGATGCAACGCATGGGTTTAAATCCCACCTGTGACACACACTGACCTGGGATAAATCACTTACCCTCTCATTGTTCCAGGCAGCTTTATAAATTACAGGATTGCTGCTGGTCTGCATTTATAAAGTTTCCTTATTAGAAATAATCATAGGTCAAGTAAAAAAAAAAGAGCAAATAAATAATAAATGAATAAGTAAATACTTAAGTAAAATGATAGATAACTAGGTAAACAAAAGGATGGATAAGCAGATAAACAAGTGGATATATACATAAAAATAGTGAGTAAATGAATAAATGCCCTGGGGTGTTGGAAGTTTTTGGATAAAGGTAAAAATCAGAGGAAGAAACTTTCCTTAAAGCTTTTAAGGTTTACAAATCAGGTGAATGAGTTTTCAGAGGTTTTTAGTCAGGTCTTAAGACAGGTGTTGCATCTTTCATTTGGGAATTAGCCTCTTTTTCTTTTTCTCTTAAAGAACATTGTACAGCCACATCTCTAAAGAAAAAGGTTAAAAAGAAACATCTTCCAAAAATTCAACTTTTGAAAAATGGGTCTTTGTTGTCATGGAAATGTTGAGATTCCAAAGAAGGAGCACTGTGACACCAGAATCCTTGGTTAGATACCTGTGCCTTGGCATAAGCCCAAATCTGGTCTTAGAATATGTCTACATAGAGTTCCAGAAAGAAAAATGAGGAAAGGTGAGTCTTAATTTAGAAGCCAGGGTGAAATAACTATGAAGGGAGTTGTCACCTGAAAGAGTTCTTTCTTTGTTCAAAATGTAATTTATTATGATATTGAATATGCTTCTAATGAGGGTTGGGGAAATAACTTGATGGTGTGTGTGTGTGTGTGTGTGTGTGTGTGTGTGTGTATGTGTGTGTGTGTGTGTGTGTGTGTGTGTGTGTGTTTTGGGGGCACTTGTAGCCCTTCAGCCAGTGTTTTACGCTTAGTGTGGCTCAGGCTGCACAGTTGTTTCACATTTACAGTTGGAATGAGAATAGTTAACAAGAAAGAGCTACCTTGGCTAAAGAGGGTTGGGAAAGGCTATGCGGGGAGGATTCAGCTGGACGCAGACAGCCTCTGTGCCTAACTGTTGGCTATGCTGTTTCTCTGGGAACAAGCAGAGAGAGGACTCCTTTGCACTGGCATTTGTGCTAAGGCCACCAAGAAACTATGCCAGTGCTTTGAGCTTTAGTTTCCTGGCCAATTAAGTTTTGAGGATATAAATATTTGTGGCTGTGTGGTATAGTGGACAGAGTTATTTTTTTAAACCTTTCCTTTTTTTTTTAATAAACAACACTTATATTTGTTCTAAGGCAGAAGAGAAGATAGGGCTAGGAATGGGGGTTAAGCGACTTGCCCAGGATCATACAGCTAGGAAGTATCTGAGGCCAGATTTGGACCCAGGACCTCCTGTATCTAAGTGCGGCTTTCACTGTACTGAGGCACTTGGCTGCCCCACTTTTGAGTACTTTTTAAGAAACACTAGATTAACTTTGGTGGGGTAGGGTTGTAGAGAAAGCTACCTTAACAGTGCCCTAGGAAATATTGCTCTTGCCATAGTGGGGTGGGGAAAGTTGGGGGGTATTAGAGAGGAGGGATGATCAAATATATGAATTCCTGGTAAGGAAATTCTGTTCACTAATGGAAATGGTCTTAAAGAGTTGTCTAGACCACAGTGATATTAAATGACATCTTCATGCTTTCACCATAAGTATGTGCCAGAGATGGGACTTGAACTTAAGTCTCTCAGATTTTGAGGATGGCTTTCTATCCAGTATGGCACGGCTGCCTCCGTGTATTGTTCTTTATACAGAAAATAAGGTGCCACTTATCCACCATTAATAGAATATTTACTTTGAGTTGCTTTTCTAGAAGTCAGGAGTGGTGTTCACTGAGCTACTAGAGTCATCCTTTCTCCCCTGAGAACAAAAGTAGGGCATGACAGCTGGCTCTGGTTAGGGTTGGTTGCACCTGTGGACAGAGCACATAGTAAAGTCAGCTAGTTTTTAGGAGGATTTGTCCAGTACCTTGATCTTACTGGTACAGAAATCATTAGTCTGAATTCAGTGTAGAGGAAAGTTTTTTACAAGGTAAGATTTTATCTGGGACTTGGAAAAAGGTTTGCTTAGATGATTGCTAAGGTCTCTTTCAGCTCTGTGTTTTATGATCCCATCAAACTGTGTGTGCAATTTTTCTGGCCTTACCAAATTGTGATAAACTTTTCAAAATGTGTTAAAGTTATAGTCTCTTTCTGCTACACGCTGCAAACGTTGTTCTCAATAGATAATGCGGTCATGAAAAAATGTTGGCTAAGTAAGTAGAGAGAAATTGGTTTTGTGGAGTTTTTTACATCAAGGGACTATAATTTTGTTGGTTCAGGAACTCCCTCCCAAGATGTCAATCTGTCTCTTATTTAGTATAGAGATCTTGGAGAGTTGTCCAAGGCTCAGATTAGATGACTTGTCCAGTGGAATTCATTGAATCAGTATGTTTGGTTTTCACTGAGGTCATTTGTAGCACGAAGGCAGTCATGTACTTGAATTCTCACCCAATCTGACATTTCAAAGCAGGAATACAGATCTAGTAAAAACTCTTCAATATAATATGTAGCCTATAATCAAAGCACAAAAGGGAAGAAAAATGATTATCTATCAGAACAGAATTCTAAATAGATGTACTATTCATGGATATGTTGATCTTTCTTGCTACAAATATTATCAGATATCAACACATTAATATGTGTTTTTCATAATGTCTCTAAATATGCAAACAGTGGTCTATAGGCTTGTTTTAGGCATGATGGAGGCTAGAGGACCTCTGAAATTCTTTCCCTTTCTAAGATTCTATGTTTCTATGTGAGGCAACCTCTATAGTCTTTCCCATCATCAGCAGTCTTTTACTATAGTAATTGTTGTTCAGTCATGTTTGACTCTTCATGACCTTTTGGACCATACTGTCTGTGAAGGTTTTCTTTGCAAAGATACTGGAGTAGCTTGCCATTTCCTTCTCCAGGGGATTAAGGCAAACAGAGGTGAAGTGACTTGCTCAGGGTGTCTCAGCCAATAAGTGTCTAAGGCTAGATTTGAACTCTAATTCCAGGGCCAGCAACTCTATCCATGTAGCCACCTAGCTACCTCTCAGTATAATAATAGCAGCTAGCATTTATATTGTGCTTTAATGTTTGTAAAACACTTTACAAATATTATCTCATTCTATACTTGCAACAACCTTCAGGTAGGTGCTATCATCATTCTCATTTTATAGATGAGGAAACTGAGGTAGACTTGTCTAGGGCCACACAACTAGTAAATGTCTGCACTTGTATTCAAACTCAATTCCTCCTGACTTCAGGTCCATTTCTCCATTCACTCTGCCACCCAGTCGTATTGAATATTGCCAAGGAAAATAGATGATAAGCTCCATGCTTTATATCTTTACATGGCATCTAGCAATTGCACCTAGTATTTGCTTAATCCATATTTCTTGGTTGTTTGATATAAAACCTTGCTTGAAGAAGTTGCCTGAAGACCTCATGAGGTTCTGAGTGCTTGTGTTCTCCCTCTTTGACTTTAAGTATTTTTCATGACAGCAAAGCCCATTTCTTCATCAGGAGTTCCATGCACTGTAAATGCTTGATTAATGTTTATTTGATGGATGAATCAATGATACTGTTTTCTCTTTAATCTCTTTCAATTTGTCTGCCATTTCCTTTTCACCTCCCACATCCTGATTGTAGCCATCCCAAGTGTCCTTTTGCTCTTGGCGTTATCCTTCACTCCCCATCGTTGCAAGGACCACGTCTAAGCAGATGACTCCCACCTCTCTATCTCCAACCTAATCCTTCCCCCCCTTGGGTAATTTTGGCATCGAATTTTAAAAGCTCTTTTCTGTGTCACTGCTCATCTTGTTTCCTTCTCTCTTTGGATCCACTCATCTTTCAAGACCCAATTCTGCACCCTCCCTGCTGTTTCTTAGCTGACTACTCTGGCCCTTACTAATTTCTCTCTGTTCTGAACAGTTAAAACACATTTGTCTCCAAACATTTTGGACCCTAATCTTAGATCATGTAGAAGAAAAAGACTTCATTTTATGCAAACTCAACAATGCAAATTCAGGTATATATGATTGAAATTTGGAAAACATAAAGGCAGAAAAATAAGTAAAATACAAAAATTTAATTGTTAAATCTGTGCCATTTTCCCCAGTGGTATAACATCTTGCAGCAGTTCACTTAGTCATGCTCATTCTCGTTCTGAGAAGAGTTAATGTGAGTCATTACATTGTTTTGCAGCAAACATTAGTTTTTGTATCAGTCTTGGTCTGGAGTTCTCACTTGTAATAAATCTTGTCCACATTAGAGCAATGCTTCTCTTTGTTTCATTAATGCTTTAGTTATTGATAATGGGCCCAAGGTCCAAGAGATGGTGATGCTGAGAGCTCTGCTAGACCCAAGAAGTCTTAAAGTACTTAAATATGTTTGTATAAGAGATACTTAATAATGGAGTTCACCATTATGTATGATTTTCAGAAGAGTCTTGGAATATATTGGTTATGTAAATGAGGTCCTAATGTATTAATATTTAATGGTTTCATTTGTGTTCATCTTGCATCACTAAATATTGGGATCATGCTCTCTAAATCAATCACCAGTCAACAAACATTTATTAAACACTGACTATGTGCCAGGTATTGTATTAAGTGCTAGGGATATAAAGATAAAAATGAAAAGAGTTCCTGCCCTCAAGGCACTTACAATCTCATTTATATCTCTCATCTTCTGCAGTTTTGGGCACCATTTAGTCAATACTTGCAGTTACACTGCTGAGTCTTAGCATATATTTTCCATGGCCTCAATAGCCAGAGAAATTGTAGTTATGAACATCTTCCAACTAATGATAAAAAGAAAATTTATTACTTTGATTTCATTTGTGAGTATTACCATATTTAGAGCAGCATATGTCTATATGAGGGCATTTAGACGGCATAATGGCCAGAGTGTTTGTCCTGGAGTCAAGAAGATCTTCCTGAGTTCAAATCTAGTCTCAGACATTTACCAGCTGTGTGATCCCAGGAAAGTCATTTAACTCTGTTTGCCTTCCTTTCCTCATCTGTAAAGTCATCTGGAGAAGGAAATGGCTTACCACTGTAGTATCTTTAACAAGAAAACCTCAAATGGGGTCAGGAAGAGTCAGCATAACTGAAAAACTGAACAACAATAAAATATTTCCATATATAACATTAGGAAAATGATATGATCATGAACGAAAGAAAAAATCTGCAACCCTGAGACAAATCTTAACCAGACTCAGATACTTTATACATTATGCCCAAAGTCAACTCATTGAAAAGCTATAGAAGGTCAATCTCTTGACCTAGCATCAAGTTCTTCCTTTTCAAGGGTGCTCAGGCCCTACACTAGACTACTGAAATCAGAGAATGGAAGTGGTTCTGTTATATTTTTATAATTTCTCTACGTTTGGGACTATGAATGAAAAATTCCATTTTGCTCTAAAAATGGCAAGCTTAGCAATGTTCACATAGTCCAAAAATGAAAATTTCATATTACTGTCTTGTTACAAAGTTGAATTTTACACAATAGAAGTAGTTAAAAGATTCTTTTTTGTTAAGCATGCATTCTTTTATAAAATTGAATTTTTGTGGGCAGATATATAATGATTGGTGGGGTAAATTATCATCTATAATAAAGAACTACTGTGTTTAAATAAATGAATAAAAACTTGCAGTGAGTTACAATGGAAAGAATAAAAGGCTAAAGAGTCAGAATACATGCATTAAAATTCTACTTCTGAAACTTTTTAGTATCGTAACTTTAGGCAAGTCCGTTAATCTCCTTTGGGCTCATTTTCCACATCTGTATACATAAAGACTGACCCCTTTACCATAGGTACATTCAATTTACTGAAAAAGGATATTTGTGTAAGAAAAATATCATGACAGTTCTGAGGACTCTTGAAAACTGCCCATCAGAGAAATTTACTTGAAAGAGGCTCAAAGGAATTGGGGCTGATTGAAGATAGAGATGGCTGCATTTAAAAACTATGCTAAGGAACTATAAATCACAAAACTGCTTGGGGGCCATGGGAAAAATGTATATTATTTTTGTTAAATGAGTCACTAATCACAAGAAGGTCCTCATTTGAGGATTTAGAAACTATAGAAGAGAGAATGTAAGATGAGTAAGCAGAAATGAAAAGAATAAGAAGGTTCAAGAGCTGCTTGAAGAGAGAAGCTTACTATGAAGACTATCTTCTCCTGCTTGACAGGAGGAAAGTGGAAGATAATAATAAGAGGAAAACTTAAGAGTAGAGACTTTGTGTTGTGTCAGTTGAAAGAATGGACTGAAGCCTAACAACCTCTTCAGCTCTCTTCTCATTGGAGGAAAGATCTATAGTTTCTAGAGGATGATTGGGGAAGGCAGAATCTTCCTGCCATGTGAAGAGCCAGCTGGGCTTATTGTCCACTAGTGATTTTTACTGCCTGAAAAACGGTGAATACCCTCAGAGGTTTGACCACTTAGCCCTTTACTGCCCTTTTTGATTTGAAAAGATGGAACTCCTTAGAATCCCAAGAGCAGAGCTGAGGAACTTGACAGTTTTCAGACTTGGAGGAAATGCTTGTCACTAAAATAGCTTAATGCTATTTCTGTTCTCATTACATTTCTGTTTTACTAAAAGACCTTAACACTGTTTAAATGGTCCAAGTGCAGAACAAGTGACTTGGTTCAAAAGAAGAATGGAGAGCTTCAAAAGAGGAGAGGTGATGTGTGCTGCAGATTGTCCTCTAAAAGAGACCACTGACATTGAGGATTGTAGTCATCCAGGGTTCCATGTTGACCTGGGCATATGAGTTTCTTTATTTATGTGCCTCACTCATAGGTTTCTATAAGTATTTACTCTTCCCTGTGGTCACTGTGTATTGATGAGAGAGTGTGACCTAGATTTATGGATGGATGGTTATATTTTTATTATCCCTGCTTTTAATTTCTATCAAAAATATTCTGATAATTATTTCTTTGTCTTTTGTTAGTAAATGTTTCATCATTAGGAGTAAATGGAATCATAAAGGAATAATTTGTTTAAATGGAAAGCCTACTGGTGGGGGCTCAGAAGTGTCAGTGGCAAAGAGTAGGAATGTATTTTCTCCATGCCAGAGTTTAACCCTGAGACACTGAGGGTGAATTGCTGCAGCGTGGTGCAGTATGGCTAGCTCCTCTCTGGGAATATCAACTTCTCTCATCCCCTGGCCCAGATCGGCTAATATGAATATAGGTTGGGAGTGAGTCAGCACAAGAGAGTGAGTGAGAAGTGGGATGTGGGTACCATGTTGAATGTCACATCAATGGGCTGCACTGCCACCATAGGGTGTTAGATTATGCTAACACCATAAGGATGTTAGCTTAGATGTCCTCTGAGGTCTCTTCCAGCTTTAAATCTATAATCCTATGAGCCTTTGAATTAAATTTATTGAACCTTAATTAAAAGGATGAAGGGTTTGGACAAAGCCAGACAGAAGAAATCGTGATAATATACTTTCTCTCTCTTTGTTTTTCTCCCTGTTTTTGTCTCTCTTTCATTTCTCTTTTTGTTTTTTAAAATAATCTATTCTTTGCAATTACTTGAGCAATGTTGCTCAGAGCTACTGAAATTCTTCACAGGAACACTTTAGGCCTAATTTGAAGCATCTGTCCTGACAAGAATACTAAAAGCTCTTCTGTGCAATAACAGAACAGGGAAATGAAGGAGAGGGAATATGATAGATGGGTGAAATTGGGAATATCACTATGATGCTGGCAGAGGGCAGAGTCCGTGAAGTAGCTATTTCAAGTTTTAACAAGACATTTGAATCTCTCATTGTCAATATAAGAGGCTCACAGTGTACTCTTTCAGCATTCCTTCTTTTGGATAGAGAAAGGTGCAAGATCCTTAAGTATTTTGAGGAGATTTTTGCCCTAGTCAGAAATAATGTCACTTTAAACAATCTGTGTCCACGGTAGCAACAAAATGCCTTATTGTTTATTCCTACCTCTAATCTGAATGTAAGGAAGATTTAACTTTATCTCTTCTTAAGAAAAAGATCCAGTTTCAGTTTAGGCTGAGCTTTCTACCCTAACCTTCTCTCCTATAACACTACACAATAAGACACATTGAATACTTGGTTTGCAATTAGAATATTTGGCTTCATTTACTAGCTCTGCCCTTTTCTGTCTGAATGATCTAGAGCAAATTTTGGGCACGTGTCTGAGCTTCACTTTCCTTCCCTGGAAAAGGAGGAGAGGTTCAGTGATCTCTATTCTCCCTATAACTCAAATATTCTATGATCTAAGATTTTTACCTAAATTCTGACACTTAACTATGGTTGTCGATTGTTATTGTTCTTTATACTCTAAGAGGACCAAAATGGCATCTGTGAGTAATGTCTTTTGAATCTCACATAAATTGGATTTAAGTACGACAGAGTTGCATAAAGTCATTAGTCTCCTTTTTTTTCTAAGTCACCAAAGTCTGGTGGCAAAACAAAAGTCAGGATGACTGGTGGTGTCTTAGGATACACTGGATAACCTGGGTTTCTTCAGTGTCTAACCAAGCTCTAAGTGCCCCACAACATCTGCTTTCTCTCTGTTCATGGCTGTTTGAACAAATTGTTCTCATCTGCCCCTTCTGCCAGGGGAAAGTCTTCACATACTTGATACCTATGTCAACTCATCAATGAATCTGAGGCCTGTTGGTGGCTCACAACCTATGTAGTCTGCCTGCCAAGGTGGTTAACCAGGATATGGCCACTGTGCATGCTCCAGCTTCTTGGAATCATAGGTAAGAGCTGGGTGGCAGGTGGAACCCAAAGGGAGAAAGCAGACCTAAAAAGGGCTTGGGAAGCCCCCATACCAGAAGTGCTAGTCTTCTCTGAACACCCTATATATGCCTATACTAGTTATATGGCCTTTTAAAATGTTAATTTTTCCATCTTTAAAAAGACACAGTGGCATTAGATTAGGAATCCAAGGGTTTTCACCTTTTTTTTGTTATGAATTCCTTTGACTCTCTGTTAAAGTTGATGAATCTCTTCTCAGAATAATGTTTTTTACATGAATAAAATTTATATTTTACTTATATTTACAAGGAAATCAATTATACTAAAATAGAGTTTTCAAACTATTAAAATAATTCTTAGATCCTAGATGAAGAACCCCTGCACTAAATTTCCTTTGATTTGTAAAATTCAGTGATTCTCTTTGGCAGAAATCAAAGATGAAGGCAAGGGGGGGGGGTGGAGTTGTTGGCAATGGCCAATGGATAGGGGTGAATTTTTTAGAAGCTTTATAGAATCCCTGAAATCTACCACTTAGGCTAGTGGTTTCCAATGTTCTTTGTTCCACAAACCCCTTTCAGCCCAAAAATGTGTTATGAACTCCCAGGGTAATTTGATATACTACTTATACTATGCTCTTAGATTTATCCAGTGTTTACAATAATTATAAAGATAACAAACTTTTATGTTTCAACTATGCACATGTTTATTGTCATAGGTTTGTGACATAATAGGACAATTATTTACTGGTTAGGGAACCATTCAAGAATTTTTAGAATTAACCCCTTGGACCATGGTCCTAAACCCATACGTGATTTGTGAAGCACGAAATCAGAACTGCTGACCAAGGCAGGTCTACTGGTAAGGCCAGCCCTTCAGAGAAGCCTAAGAAAAAGCACAGAGAATTGTCATTCAGGCAGCTTTTGTAAGCAAAATTGCTTTTCCTCAGCCAGATGCTATATGGGTTTCTGCCCAGATTGTGTTAGGCAAAGTCAAACATTGGGGAACATCTTTCTGTGTGTTAAGGTGCTTTGGCACATGCCCAGATCACCCAAGATGAAGGTTTCTCAGTGGGAGATGCCAAGGACCTGCTTTTAGGAGAAGAAATTCTGAGCTTCCCTACCACATGGGTAAGAGCAGCCTCTTTCCATTGATTGTGGGAGCTGGAATCACCTGAATCTTTAAAACTACCAGACTGGAACAGTTTTGTTCTTTCTTTCCAAAGGCTCTCAGAGGCAAAAGTCTCATTCGCCTGCAATATGGGGACCATGCAATAAAGAAGGCAGAGAAGAGTACCTTCTCTCTGTAGGCTCTTTGGTCAGGTGAAGTGGGTTTAGGGTTTTGGTTTATTTATTTATTGCCCTTTTCAGATCCAGGTGCAAGGAGCAGAGTCCCCAGAACCAGGGACTCAAACCTTCAAGACCTTGAATACAGGATTCCAGACTGGATAATGTATCTTGGGACACCAGCCCAGGGGAATTTTGGATTTGGATTTTGGTAAGATTAATGCTACATAGGAAATGAATTAACATGTGAACTTAATCTTTTCCCTTTCCCCAAAACAGAGGTTAAAGAGGGGGATATGTTCCTGAGTGTTCCTGATGGTGAATGTCTATTTTTGTTCTTGTTATATCTTTGAACTAAATATTTCTTTGTAAAGGTTAATCTGACTATAAAATGATTAAATGGAACTGAATTCTTGTGGAATCCTAAAATGGAGGGAACACAATTGGTGGGGCTTGAGTCAATGACAGTGAAAAAAGACTTTCAGGGATATCCAATATCCAGGGGAATGGGTACAATGTGCCACATCTGGCCTTCAAGCAGTGGGACATGAGTTGAGCTACTATTTACAGATCAGGCTTATATTAAAGTTCAAAGACTTTCCCCCTTGCTCCCCTTGCTATAGGACCACAGGTGAAAATACTTGAAGACTGTGGCTAACATAGCCTGCAGGTGAACAAGGGCCAGACCTACTAAAAACTAGACTTTGAGGTCCAGGGGAATTGAATTTACTCTGTCCCTTCATATAATCACACATTGGTTCAGGGGAAACTGATATTAACTGTAGATGCTTTTCACTTTGTGAGGTTGGACAAGTCACTTAATATCTGTGAATCTCAAATGCTAGTATTTAATTTATCTTTGAGACTCTTTCCAGCTCAAACATTCAGTAATTTTATTATTTCTTACTTAGTGATAGGGAAGAAGTAAGAGGAAGAGCAATGTGAATCATAATTAGGGCTTAGAAATTTTGGGTAATAATGATTTATAGGATTGAAGATAATTTTAGTGTGTTTAAGATTTATCAGTTTTCTCATCTTAATACAATTTTTTGTCCATTTACTATGAACTTGACAAATATCAACAAACATTATTTCCACATTGAAAAATAGAAAAAGAATATTACTATAAATCTCTATTATGTCCAGATTTTAAAAACAGTACATGTTAAGTTTAACATAGTATTTCTGAAATTGCTCTATTTGTCTCTGTCCCTTTTGTACTTCCAGAGATTAAAAAAATGTTTCATTGAAATTTTTTGGCATTATTATCATCCCTTCCTTCTTGCTCTCAAATAAAATAATCTTTTGTAATAAGCAGGTCAAATAAAATGAATCCATATTTTGGCATATCATAATTATATGACCCAAGGGGGCAGCAGTGGATTGATACAGGAAGTCTTGGGTTCAAATCATATCTCAGACACTTCCTACCTACATGACCCTACAGAAGTCATTTAACCTCCACTGCCTAGTCCTTACTGCTCTTCTGCTTTGGAACCAATAAGTAGTATCATTTCTAAGATAGAAGGTAAGGATTTAGGGAAAAAAAGTAGAACATTCTGTATCTCTAGCTTATTACCTCTCTGCCAAGAGTTGAGGAACAAGAATTATTATTAGTATTCTGGAACAATGGTTGGTTGATATATTAATGATAGTGATAATGATAATGATTTCTTACATCTTTCACATTTGTTTTCCTTTAAAATTGCAATCAGAAATTATTTTCCTGGTTCTGCTTACTTTCCTTTGCATCCCTTTAAATATATATATCTTCCCAAGTTTCTTTGAATTCGTTCCTCTTGTCATTTTTTATGGCAAAATAATATTCAATTACAGTAACGATGCATCCATGAGTTACAATGGAGAGGGTAGTAGGACTGGAATCAGGAAGACCTCAATTAAAATTCAGCCCGAGACACTTTCTAGCAATGTGACCCTGGGCAAGTCACTTAACCTCTGCCCACTTCAGTTTACTCATCTATAAATTGGGGATAATAATAGCTCTTACCTCCCAGAGTTGTTAAGAAGATCAAATGAGGAACTATTTCTACAGCATTCGGCAAACCTCAAATCCCACTACATAAATACTATTATTCTATAACATAATTTGTTCAGTTATTCTCCAATTTATGAACATCTACTTTATTTCCAATTCTTTGCTATAACAGAAATAGTTATTATAAATGTTTTTGTATATAAGGATCCTTTCCCTCTTTATTTTATCTCGTTGAGGTATATATCTAGTAATGATATTTCTGAGTAAGAGGATATGCATAATGACTTTTTGGGTTATTATTACTGGATTTTATTATGAGGGGACTGATTCACAGATCTACCAACTGTACATTAAAATACTGGTCTTCCATATGTGTGTGTGTGCATGAATGTGCGTGTATTTATCATTATAATGAATATCAAATGTGTTCTCAGGCTTGTTATAATTTGCATTTCTTTCATTATCAGAGATTTGGAGCATTTTCTCATATGATTGTTCATAGCTTGTCTTTCTTCCTTTAAGGTTTGCCAGTTGACAACCTTTAACTGTTTACCAATTAGAGAAATCATTCTAATACTTCTATATTTTTATTACTTACCTGTATATTAGAAAGTAGACTTTTTCAGAGAGGTTTATTGCAAATACTTTCCCCCCAATTTACTTGTTCCCTTCTAATTCTCCCTGCACTGCTTTTGTTTAAAAAATTTTCAACTTTATTCTGCAATCAAAATTGTCTATTTTGCCTTTTTTGGTATCTTTCTTTGATCAGAACTTTCTCCCTATTTCCTCAATTGATATTCTAGTTTGTTTATGATATGGCTTTTACTATCTAAAAGTCTGATATGCATTTGTTATTGTTGTATATGGTGTCTTTTTCTAGTAGACTGCCCTTTAATCTTCCCAATAATCTTTGCCAAATAGACCTTTTTTTTACTCTATAACCTGGGGTTATTGAATACTATGCTCCTATGTTGAATCGTCTCAGGTTCTTACTGAATCTGTTCCACTGATCAAATTTTTAATATTTTAGGCCATTAACAATTTGTTGATTACTGATTTATAATGAAGTTTGAGATATCATATGGCTAGAGACCCTTCTTAATTCTTTTTTCATTAATTCCTTTGAGATTCTTGACCCTTTATTCTTCAAAATTAATTTTACATTTTCCTCTGATTTTATAAAATAATTCTTGGATATTTTGATTGGTATAGCATTGAATCCATGAATTAATTTGTGTAGCATTTTGATTTTTATTATGTTAGCATGGCTTAACTATAAAAATATCTTTGTAAAGAATTTTAAAAAAGTTATAGTTATATCATATCATTATTGTATATCAAGGTAAATAGATTCTAAAATATTTTACATATTTTCTACTTATTTTGAAAAAAGTATTTTCCATCTCTGCTGTTTTATTAGTAATATACAGAAAACACAGTCATTTTATTGGTTTATTTTATATCCTACTTCTTTACTGAAGATACTGTCCTATTTAATTAAAGCTCAGTTTATTGATCTGTTATCTTTTGTTGAACAAAGTATTTATTGGTATAAAATTTCTCCTATGGACTGTTTTTGGTTTCATTCTCTAAATTTTGATATGTTATTGTACTCATTTTCTTTAATGAAATTAATTATCTCTGGTTTCCATGACTTATTCCTTCATCCACCAATTCTTTAAGATTGTTAATTTGATTCCATTTAAAGTGTTAATTATTATTTCATAGACCCTTTATTGATTGTAATTCTTATGTGTGGTGGTAAGGAAAGGATATGTTTAATATTTCTGCTCTTCTGAATTCATTTTTGAGCACTTATATTAGTACATAGTCAATTGTGAGGTCATTTCATTGGGTCTAAGTGGAAATGGTAGAGTGGAATTTTGAAGGATAGATAAAATATGAATATGGTGAGTGAGAAGAATGACATTTCTAGGCGAGGAAAGTATTTCCAACAAAGGCATAGAAGTTGGAATGAGAATGATATATGGATGTGATTTTCATAAGAAATTTCACTTGACTTTGGGAACAGATCTTTATATCATTATTATTGTTATTATTATCACATTGAAGATAAGCCCTAGGGAACTGCTTGAAACATGTAGAGATTAAGTGATTTGCTCAGGGTTATATAGCTGGTTAGTGTTAGAAGTTAAATTTGAACCCAAGTCTTTCTGATTCCAAGTTCAACATTCTCTCCATTTCCCCATACTACCTTTCACATAATATATACTTAATAAATCTTTATTGAATTGAATCCAGGATCTCTGTTTCCAAAGGTCAATCTATCTTGAATGACTGTACCTGGTGAATGGGTGGATGATAATGTAGTTGAAAGGTTATGGCTTTTTCCCTTAAGGAAATTTGCAATTGAGTAGTAAAAGAGATTCCAAGCTTATCTTCCCTTTCTCTTTTATAGCACACATATTTATGCATTTGCTTATAGATGTATATTGAGATATATATAGGAGTGGAAATGACCTTTTCTATATTTCTCTTAAAGAATGCTGATTTTTCTGGCAATGGACACAACATTATTAAGGGAAAATACCCAACAACCAGCATTTCTTCTAAAAGTTAATATATAATCAAAATTGGAAAGAAATAATTAAAAAATCTGCCTTGTATAAATTTAACATAATTGGCTGATCCACTGAAAAGAGTTAATTCACTCCAAAGAACACAACTATTTTTCAGTTCCAGGGAAGCTTCATGCATTTGAGTCTTCTGTGGATTGAATCTACTCTGAACTCGATGATGTGATAGACCAGAGATACAAATGTCCCCCAATGTGATTTATGGGGGCCATGATACCCTTTTCAATTCATTCTTTAGATGACTTGTCAGGATTTAAGTGATATTACAGTGGAGGATGTCACTTTTCCATTTCCTCATCTTACCTCCTTAATTAATTTTTTCCTTGTCTCTTGAGAGCCAGGCAGAGAGACTAACTTCATAGACAAGAGAAAATGGAACAGTTTCTCCTTTCCATCTCTCTGGAGGGATTGTTGGATTTTGAGTAGAGATGGAGAATTTTTGAGTTTCTGAAAATGCTGGGTTAATCACCAGATGCATTTTGCTTCACTTCTGCTTTGTTGGCAGTGAAACATAAATGGGGAAATAGCCTGCTTTCAGTAAATTATGTTTTTAGTATTGCAGTTTTCAGGTTACCTCCATGATCTTTTTATTGGGGGGGGGCTTTAATAGCATGCTGCTCATAAGTTCAGTAGGTGTGCATGGGAGTGATTTCTATATTTGTGATCCTCTAAGAATAGACAAGTACATAGATAGGGATGATTATCAGTGAACCCAACACCCTGTATGATACTACTGCATGATCTTTCCTTTTCCTTATCTTATTTAGGAATATGATCTATTTAATTCTATACCACTTAATTAGCTAGTCTTTCCAATTGTGATGTGTCAATCAAATCTTGAAGTATCATTACTTTAGTAAGCAGTTTATTTGGGTTAGATGAGGGTTAAATAGTATAAACAGATGTTTCAGTATTTTAGAAGCAGCAACTGTCTTAATTTCTTACCCCACCCCCACCCCAGCAGGTGGAAATCACTCATGATGTCTTTTCTATTTCAAGTTGAAAAAAACCTGAAAGTTGAAGTTTACACAATATACTAATTATATTAACATAATACTAATTATATACTAATATAAGCATATTGTGTATGTGTAATTATATCTACATATAATTAAGTATATGTAATATAAATATAAATACTAATATAAAACTTTCAACTATTAATGAGGATAGTGAAAATCTTTGACTCGCTCAGAGTAGTCTGCACTAACTGGAAGCTGATCGTTGTTCTTAGGGTTATGGGAACCTTGAGGTTGTTCTGTCTAGTTTCCTATGCTATTTCAATTTGCTTGTGAGAATGTGATTCTCTCCAATGAATTCCTGGGTCTGGAGCACTTTCACTATTGATTACTGCTGCTAGTGGAAAAGGAAGCATTCCCACTCAGACTTTAAGAGAAAGGCATGGCAATAGAGATCTTCTCTTCTACTGCCATACCACTATAGTTAGCTCTCTCAGGCTCTCACTTTCATCTTGGAAAAAAACTTGGGTGCTCAGTTTTGTGCATCATAGTACATCATAGGTTTCTTTTTGCTGGGGCACCCAAAAAATCCTCCTGGATTTATATACTCCTTATCTTAGTGCCTTCTGGAATATAAGCCTGATAATGGGACAATATGACAATAGCCAGCATTTACATGGACTTTTAAGGCTTGCAGACACTTTAAAAGTTTTACCTTATTTTATCTTGACAACAGGAGAAGTTGGGTGACTTGCTCATAGATACATAAATAGATAGAATTCAAACTTAGATCTTCCTAAATTAAAACCCAACACTAAAGTGCCACATAACTCTATGTGGGAAAAAATCCACAAGTTCCCAGACACAGGCTCATTACACTTGGTAACTCATTGTCCTCCTGTTATCCTGATCCAGAGGACAAAGTGTTGAATAAACTTTTCCATATTGTGTATTTCCCTTCTAGCAGGGTTGTGCTAAAGTTAATATAATAATTAGGGGGATAGTTAGGGGAACAAGGGTACAGCTGGGGTTTAAACTAGTCCCTCAGCTGGATTGGGAAACAGTGGAAAGGTAACAGATAAAAGGAACTACACTCAGGTAACACACACTAGCTAGGGAAAGGCTAGATAACAAAACAGATGAATAAAGCCAGGGCACACAAATCACAACTCACAGTGGGTTCACAATATCACTAAGGTATCTGGAAAAGGAGAGAGACCAAGGAAGATTTGTGTAAAAAAGATTTAATAACTGAAAAAGGACAGGGAGTGGAGGTAAGAAAGAGTAACTGCCACTAAAGTCTATTGGTAAATCAAGAACTGGAGGGATGGAGGTGTCTACTCTATTTACTAAACCTACAGCAGACAGCCTGGGGCAAAGGCTGGCTGGTCAAGTTAAGGGTATCTCACTAAGTTGTCCTATGGCTGTTGTCCAAATGTCTCAGCTTGTCCCAGGAACACAGGTAAAATCAGCAAGATAAATCCAATTAGGGAAGTCAGGGAGAAGGAATTAGCTGTATGCCCAACATTACAGATAAAACTCCTATCTCAACCTGAAACTTCTTGGTCTTGCTAGAAGATCTTGTAATTAATGCCCATAGCACAGCTCCCAAAATTCAGGGATACCACACAACCTCACAGGCTCACCAGAAAGTTGCTAAAACCAACTCCCAAAGCAAACTGCCATCTCAGAGTCTCTGTGTAAAAGTGTCCCCTCTGCCAGAATTTCAGGTTTGGAATTTTCAGCTCCTGCCAGCTTTGCTTGGCAAAGTCTGATTTTTGCTAAGATAAATCCTACATTTTCCTATAACAGTTGACATTTTAAAAGAGGACCTTCTAGAAGGCAATGAATAACCAAAAATAATTACTCTAATGGTCAATTTCTTTACTATCTACACACTTCCTTCCATATTCCCTTCCCTCTAACTTGCCTCCCTGCCAGGTAAGATTCAGGATGTGGCACCTCTGGTTTTACTGGAGTGAACTGTGACACTATATGAAATTAAATTAAACTACAAAAATTCATGAAATCCAACAAATATTGTTTAGTCTCACAAACACTGTCCCTATTAAAGGTCTAGTTTAATTACCTTCCATTCAATTAACATTTATTTAGTTTCTATTCCATAGGATGCCCAGTGTTAGTTGCTGGTGATATAAATACAAAAAGTCACAAGTGGTCTTTGTTTTCAAGTAGCTTATGTGATGGCAGACCACACCGAAAATATGGGTCTTCCATTTGAATGTAGTAAAGTCCAAAAATATTATGAGTGGCATCTTTTTGCTTTGGAGAGATCATCTACACATTAAAGTAGTAATTATCTTCTTTGTTATAGGCTGATAATCTATAAAAGACTCAAGGCTGGTAGGTACCTTAGAGATCTTCTAGTCCAACTGACTGATCTTGCAGATAAAAAAAGAAATCTAGAATGGTATGGACTTGCCCAAGGTACTAAGTTAATGGCAACAGGGAATAGAATAAAGATCTATGTATTCTAGGCTGATATAATATATATATATATGTATATATATTTATTTATTTGCTACCCCATATTGTTATAAATGGGCAACTTGGTGATGCAGTGGATAGAGTCGAGTCTTGGGTCTGAAGTCAGGAAGACCCATCTTTCTGAGTTCAAATTTGGCTTCAGACATGTCCTAACTGTGTAACCTTGGGCAAGTCACTTTACTCTGTTTGCCTCAGTTTCCTTATATACAAAATGAGCTGGAGAAATGAATGGCAAAGCACTCCAGTGGTTTTGCCAAGAAAACCCCAAATGGAGTCATAAAGCCATAAATAACTGAAAGGACTGTAAACAACATTGCTGTGAATGTTAAGGTCATTTCTATGCTATTTTCTCTCTTTTAGGAGAGTACAGAAATGAGGAGGGTGAGGGGTAAAGGGAGAAGAAAAGAGAGAGACAAAGAATACATTTTCTCCCTTCTTGGCCAAGGGGACAACATAATCAGCATTCCTTGATTATATCTTAGCCCATCATGGAAAAAGAATACCACATCAACAAACTTCCACTGTAGATTCATGAATAGCCATTTAACTGGGCACACTTCACACTTTGTGTTCTCCTATCTTTACCAGTGTTCTTGTTTGGCTTGTGATAACTCTGGAGGTGGGAGGAAGGATGAAATATCATGAAGTTTGATCCTTGCGTTCTCCTACCTTTTTCTTTCTTCCCATCTCTCCCCTCTTGATCTACTTCTTTGGTGTCTTTGTCAACTTCTTGTCTATTTTGCTACTCTCCAATCATAACATAGTTTAAGCTCTTATCAATCCTTATAGAAACTATTGCAATAGCCCTCTGTTTGGGCTCTCTGCCTTAATTCTGTCTCCACTCTAGTGCAAACTCTACATAGCTGCCAAAATAATTTTCTTAAAGCAAAAAGCTGATCAGTTACTCACCTATTCATTAAGCTTCAGTGGTTCTCTATTGTCTTTGAGATCAAAGAGAATTTCTTTTGTTTGGCATTGAAAGCCTTTTGCAATGTAACCCAGTAGAGGAAAAACAGCCTTGTTAATAGAATGTGCTATTTAACTGAATTACCTCTCCCCCAGTCCTTTGGTTCTGCTTCAGACTAACAAAATTTGACTTAATTACCTTCATCCTGCATAGGCTGAATACTCAAAACCCTGTAGCCAGCAACACTATTTAGATGTCCTGGACCCCACAAATGCTGCATCCAATAAACCAGTAGGGACTTACTTTCTTACAGGGATAGACTGTGTCATATTGGTCCATTTAAATGTCACAGAATGCTGTCGATTGACTGTATATCCTAAGCAGACCTGAAAAAGCTACATAGCATGTTCTCAAATTCTTAGTTCAGTTTTAAGACTTTCTGGAACACACTATCTTAGTCAAATCTATACTCTAGGAAGATGAAGTAAGCAGTCTTCCTTAGCATGCTAATAAATTTATTTTCTTTTCAACTTGGCTACTTATTTTATTTGACCTCTAGTCTTGCAGATTTGCTGTTTTATGAGATTCCCCTTGGGTTCTCAAGGAGCTTAGGTTGAGGAATTCTCCAACACTCCTAAGCTACCTTTCCAGTTTTATTATACATTTTTGCCCTTCTTACACTATAGTTCAGTGAAACTTACCTTCTTACTGTTTTTTACTCATGCCATTCTATCTCTTGTCTCTGTGCATTTTCTCTGTCCCCATCATTAGAATGCATTCTCTTCTTATTTTTAAAATAATATTTTGTTTTTCCTCAATTGCATGAAAAAACAATTTTAAACCTTTTTTAAAAAAAGTTTGAGTCAAATTCTCTCCCTTTCCCCTCCCTTTTCTCTTCCCTGAGTTAACAAGCTATTTGACATAGATTTTACATGTGTTATTGTGTTAAACATCTTTCCATATTAGTCATTTCATGAAAGAGAATTTGAACAAACAACAAAAGGAGAAGAAATAAAGTGAAATATAGTATGTCTTGGCTTGCATTCAGACACTATCAGTTATTTCTCTGGAAATGTATGGTGTTTTTCATTATGAGTCCATGAGGATTATCTTGGATGATTGTATTGCTAAGAATTACTAAGTTATTCATAAATGTTCACCATATAATGTTGCTGTTACTGTGGGCAATGTTCTGGTTCTTCTCACTTTACTTTGCATCAATTCATATAGGTCTTTCCATGTTTTTCTTAAATCATCTTTCTTGTCATTTCTTATAGCAAAATATTATTCTATTACAACCACATCACAACTTGAACCATTTCCTAATCAATGGATATCTCCTCAGTTTCCATTTCTTTGCTACCACAAGAAGGGCTGCTATAAATGTTTTTGTACCAACAATTCCTTTTCCCTTTAAAAGAATCTCAAAAAAATCTCTTTGGTAGGTAGACCTACTAGTGAAATTGCTGGATCAAAGGGTATGCATAGTTTTTAAAAAAAATTAAAACATTAAAAAAACCCTTTACCTTCTGTCTTAGAATCAATTTCTGTGTATTGGTTCCAAGGCAGAAGAATGGTAAGGGCTAAGCAGTGGGTTGGATCAGTTCATAACTCCAAAAGTACTGCATCAGCTATACTCTCTTCTTATCTCTGCCTTAAAGAATTCCCAGATTCCTTAGATTCAAAGCTCAACTGAAGTGCCACTTTCTGCATGAAGTCTTCTGGACCCCCACCTTTAATAGTTCTTTCTTTCTCAAATAATCTTATCTCTATTTTTATATATCTTTGTAAGTTTAGTATACTTTATCCTTCTAGATGTACATCTTTTCTCTTTGCACTGAACTGTAAGCTCCTTAAGAGCAGAGTCTGCCTTATTTTTTGTCTTTGTATCTGCAGTGCCTGACGCATAGTATATGCTTAATAAATACTTATTGATTGATTTCTGCTTGCCCATTGCCCTGCCATGAAGATTTCCATAATCTTCCTACTTCATATTGGATGCCCCAAATTCCCTATTTCATTCCCTATCTACCCTTGTCCTCTACATTTCTAGTGCCCTAGCTTCTAAAGTATCCTTTAATTCTTCACTTTCTTCCTATTTCCCCTGAAAATTGGCCAAATTCCTTGGCTAATCTTAATTTTTAGGAGTTGACAGTCAATTCATATTAAAGTATGAATGACTCAGCCTTCAGACCTTTTGGAGATATTTGTATTTCAATAGGACTTGTTATATGGGATAAAAGATTTAGAGCTAGACTAGCCCTTAGAGCATAACTAATCCAACCATGCTTTTGCAGATAAATGCCAATTTGACAGGACATACCAATGTACCCATGAAAGGGGAGCAGAATTGTTTAACTAGCAGTTAATTTCTAGTAGTGATCTACACTTCATTGGAATGTTCTTTCCATAAGGAAGAATAGAGAGTGGAAGCTTGGGGGTCACATAGAGTGCCTTGGATATAATGATGTGGAGACTCTTCCAGGGTGAGGGTCTGACAAATAGAGGCTCTGATCTGTACAGAAGGTCAGGGATGACAGATATACTCAAAGCAGGTTATGGAGTGAAGAAATACTGGAAGGATTGCATGGATGGTAGATAATAGATAGACTGTCTGACATAACAGTTGGCTCCAATGGAACCATAAAAGGCTGATTGAGAACCATGAAACTTGGTGATAGGAGCCAGGGTTTCTGGTTATTGGAGCAAAGATAGAAATGCTGTGGGTATTTGCTCCAAATGATCTGGGTTCTGTCAAATCCAATAAACAGATTGTACTCTAGTTCTCTTCCGCCTTCCCCTCTTCAAAATGTAATCTAGTGGACACCAACTGCCTTGCTTATCCTGCTGGAGCTAGGACCTATTATGGCTCTGAGTGTTTTGGGATACCTCGATTCAAGTGCCTGAGCTTCCTTTAATGATGACTTGAATTGTTTAAACATATTCTAATGCTTGATTTTTGTATATGATGTTATATTCTTTAATGTATTTTTATTCTCATTATCCTACGTGATCAATCTTCTGACAGGTTGATGAAGCTATAATTACAGGGACTGTCTTTTGTGAACTTTTAGGGTGAATGGATGTCAAGTTGAATTATGCTGTTTTCTCAGTGATAGAAAAATACGTTAGTTATAATACTTTAGTTTTACATGATATTTCTTTTTATCTCCCTCCTCTTTGTGAGGAGATAAGAATAATATTTACTTGGCTAGCTGATGTAGGAATGCTACTACTAGAATCTCTGAGCTCCATTTCCCTCATTTGTAAAATGAAGAATTTGAAATAGATGGTCTTTCAGGTCCACCTAAACTCTCATGATCTGAGCCCTATGAACTAAACTCGAGTTATATGCAAAGTACAGGGGCACCCTCCTTTTGCATGCGAGGCCACCAAAAAAATCCTATCATATTCTAGGTAGCATTAGCGTCCCAATTTTGCCATAAACCCTCCAACACTTATTATTTGCCTTTACTCTCCTACTGGCCAATTTGCCAGGTGTGAGGTGGCACCCCAGAATTGCTTTGATTTACATTTTTCTAATTATGTGAGATTTAGAACACTTTTTCATGTGTTTATTGATTGTTTTGATTTCTTTATCTGAAAACTGCCTATTCAGGTCCCTTGACCATTTATCAATTGGGGAATGACTTGATTTTTTGTATAATTGACTTAGCTCCTTATAAATTTGAAAAATTAGACCTTTGTCAGAGGTTTTTATTATAAAGATTTTTTCCCAAGTTGTTGCTTCCCTTTTAATTTTGTTTGTGTTGATTTTGTTTGTACAAAACCTTTTTAATTTAATGTAATTTAAATTCCTTACTTTCCCAGAGATCTGAGAAGTATACTATTCTATGTTTACCTGATTTACTTATAATTTCCCTCTTTATATTTAAGTCATTTAGCCATTCTGAATTTATCTTGGTATAGAGTGTGAAATGTTGATCTAAACCTAATCTGTCCTAAACTGTTTTCCAATTTTCCCAGCAGTTTTTTCAAATAGTGTGTCTTGTACCAAAAACTAGGATATTTGGATTCATCATATACTATCTTGCTGAGGCCATTTACCACGAGACTATTCCATTGATCCATCCTTCTGTCTCTTAGCCAGTGCCATATTGTTTTGATGATCACCACTTTGTAGTACAGTTTAAGATCTGGTACTGCTAGGCCCCCATCCTTCATATTTTTTCCCCATTAGTTCCCTTAATATTCTTGATCTTTTGTTCTTCCAAATGAACTTTGTTATAATTTTTTCTAATTGAATAAAAAAGTTTCTTAGTAGTTTGATAAATACGGCAATGAATAAGTAAATTAATTGGGTAGGATTCTCATTTTTATTATGTTATCTCATCCTACCCATGAGCAATTAATGTTTTCCAATTATTTAGATCTAGTTTTAATTGTGTGGAATGTGTTTTGTAGTTGTGTTCTTATAATTCCTGTGTTTGTCTTGGCAAATAGATTCCTAATATTGTGGTTCCCTGCAGCTACAAATTAATATATTCATGGGTGGACACCTGAGAAGGAGAGTAAGAAACTGAGGAAAAATGGGTGAAGGGGAGGGAGAGAGAGAGAAAGGGGACACAACAAAGTAAGAAAGACTCAGAGACAAGGCTTGAAGAACAAGGGATCCTCTGATGGTGGAAGAAAGAGAATCAAGGAATGGGGAATGGGAGGTAGCTAATGAACATGTGACAAGGCATAGGATTTAACATTGGCTCAATTTACAACCACATGATTAAAGAGGAGGAGTTTAATCAAACATGTGACCTGGTAAGGAATGTGGTCTAATAAGCTGTGAGCTCAGACCCTGAGTGTGCCCAGAAATTCTCCTGATCTTTGGACTTGGGTTTGGAGAGTGGTCAGAATTAATAGAGTACCAATTAAATACAATGATCAAGAAATAGTATGACCATGAGTTTGATACATGAGCACATAGGTTACAATATTAATCAAGATTAGAGTATACCTGGGATGCTGCACCTAAATATTTTATATTGTCTAGAGAGATTTTAAATGGAATTTCTCTTTCTAACTCTTACTGCTGAGTTGGAAATGTATAGAAATGCTGATGATTTATGTATATTTCTTTTGTAACCTGCAACTTTGCTAAAGTTGTTGATTATTTCCACTAGCTTTTTAGTTGATTCTCTAGGATTCTTTAAGTCTCATCTGCAAAGAGTGATATTGCCTATTGCCTCATTGCCTATTTTAATACCTTCAATTTCTTTTTTTTCTCTAATTGCTACTGTTAGTGTTTCTAGTACAATCTTAAATAATAGAGGTGATAATGGGCATCCTTGCTTCATTCCTGATCTTATTGGGAAGGCTTCTAATTTATCCCCATTGCAAATGATACTTGCTGAAGGATTTGAATATATACTGTTTATTATTTTTAGGAAAGGCCCTTCTATTCCTATGCTTTCTAGTGTTTCCAATAGGAATGGGTGTTGCATTTTGTCAAAGGCTTTTTCTGCATCTATTGAGATAATCATGTGATTTCTGTTGTTTTGGTTGATGATATGGTTAATTATATGGATGTTTTTTTCTAATATTAAACCATTATTGCATTCCTGGTATAAATCCCATCTGATATAGTGAATAATCCTCATGATCACTTGTTGTAGTCTTTTTGCTAGTATTTTATAAGATTTTTGCATCTATGTTCATTAAGGTCTGTAGTTTTCTTTCTCTGTTTTTGGTCTACCTGGCTTTGAAATCAGTACCATATTTGTGTCATAAAAGGAATTTGGTAAAACTCCTTCTTTGATTATTTTTTCAAGTAGTTTGTATGGTATTGGGATTAGTTGTTCTTTAAATGTTTGATAGAATTCACTTGTGAATCCATCTGGCCCTGGGGAGTTTTTCTTAGGGAGTTCCCTGATGCCTTGTTCAATTTGTTTTTTTGAAATGGGATTGTTTAAGTATTCTATTTCCTCTTTTGTTAATCTGGGCAGTTGATATTTTTGTAAATATTCACCCATTTTACTTAGATTGTCATATTTATTACCATATAATTGGGCAAAATAGCTCTTAATAATTACCTTAATTTCCTCTTCATTAGAGGTGAGGTTGCCCTTTTCATTTTTGATACTATTTACTCTTACTTTCATCATTTATAGCCCAGTCTTTCAACCTCTAACTGTGAAACACCAACTCTGATGATACAATCCAATGTACTAAAATAAAAACCAGGAACTAACATTGCTGTCCCCCATCTCTGTGGCCTCTTTCCCCACCCCATCCTCATCTTTCACCAGTCAAAGGCAAGCAGCTGCTTTTCTTTTCCATTGGCTCCATAACGTCTTTAGTTCCTGACAGTATGTACTAGACCGGAATGTCCAGCACACAGTGTACAGACATGCCCCCAGCTAACATGGAAACCACTGGTTCCTAAAAACATCATCTTATAGGAAAGATCATTGGCTCTCTCTCTGGTTTGTAGCTTGGGTGTTTTTCCTGATAGCATCAGTGAGATTTTGTGACTTTCCCTGGTGTGGCTTTGGTTTCAGTGAATTAATGGCCTCATTGCAAAATGAGGCGATGATACTGCGAAGGATACTGATATATTTCCATTGGATCCTGTTACTAAGTGGAATGGCTGAAGAAGTCTAGCTGGTGTTCTTTAGCTCTGAGTTATATCCTAAGAAATTCTTAACAGGTGCTATTTAATGAGAATACTGAATAACTCTTCTCCCATTTTTAGATCATTCTAATCTATATGAAATAAGGTGTGTGTGTGTGTGTGTGTGTGTGTGTGACATTTTTTCTTAGTTTCTTGATCAATCACAGAAATTTCTCTGACCCCTGAAGCTGAAACTGAAGATTAGATGCCTTGCCAGAACTTCACATGGATTCCTTTGTCCTAAAAAGCATTCATTTCTTTTTTCTCTCTGCACCAGAAGATGATAAATCATGTGGTTGCAGAGAAGGCTTTTCAGCACCTAATTTAATAAAGTGTTTTTTTCTTCTTTTTTTCTTTCTTCTAAGCCCACAGACAATATTTTTAATCTTTTTGCTTTTTTCTGAGTTATAATAGCCATGTTATGAAAGTTATAAATGTTAAGGATTCCATCCTTCTGCTGAGATGCCAGCCTTAGTGTGGATTAAGTTGGTTTGGTATTTACATAGGAGTATTAAAAATAACAGATTTAAATATGAACCATGCATGACTTTGATTTTCAGTAGGTGGAAAGTGTGGTGGTAGGATGAGCTAGAAAATTTGCTAGATATTGGTCTGAAAAGTCAGTGGTTTAGTATATTCAGTATATAGAATACCAGTAGATATTTACTGGATTGGGAGTCAAGAGACCTGAATTCCAATCTCCTGTACCATTAATTGTAGTTAATTAGGACAATCACTTATGCTCTCAGGGTCTCAGTTTCCTTACATATAAAATGAAGAAATGGAACTGAGTTCTAAGGTCCCTGTCAACCCTAAAGTCATGTAAATATATGTGGTTGTTATAAGCACAGATGTGTGTTGAACAAGCACGTGGGACATGGTCCTCTCCATTAGGGAATGAACTTTGCTGTTGTTTGTTGTTTGTTGTTTGCTATTCATCAGGAATTATAGTGACAGCAAACAGAGAACTATCTCAGAGTAAGGAAGGTCTGGGTTCAAGTCCTGTCTTTGACCCTTATTAGCTAGTTGGCCTTGGCCAATATAACTTTATTAGTGCCAAGCAATTCTCTAAAAACATAAATTACAGAGTGGATGATGATCAGCACTGGTAGTGTATGTTTTCTCAGTGGGAGGTTCCTCCTAATAATGAAATCCTCCCTGTCCTTCAAAAGAAAAAGAAAAGAAAGATATTCTAAGTATATGCCAGTATTTTATTCAGTATTCAACACAGAAAATCTATAAATCTGCAAAGTTTCAATGTTGAAGTTTTTGTATTGTTTTGTTTTTGTTTTACTTGTTATTTCATATTATCAGGAAGCTCAAAACTCATGATTACATGGTGGGATGTCCAAACAGACAAGAAAAACTTAATAGAAATGCATTTTCCCCTCCACTGGGGATTCCTAGTCAATTATAGTATTTTCATTGGTGGCAGTGATAAATGAATTAGGTAGGTCAGTTTGCTTTAAAGGGTAGGTGTTTCATCCAGTATTCACAAATTTGTCTATTTAAGGCCATTCAAAATAATTTGAACTATTGTTCCAATATAGTTCAAGTCAAGGGAACAAACTACTACCAAGTGGAGAACTTGCCCTTAACTTTTGATGCTTTCCAAAGTCATGAAAGCCAAGTTCTCAGTGTCTCATGTTAGAAATGCCTATTCTTAAAAAAATAAAATTTAACTCATAAACAAACCAACACAAGATAAAGTAGGTTCCTGGAAAACTGGTCATTTAAAATGCCTTGGAAGAATGTTTGCCTCAGATATCCCATGAGATCCTTCTACTAGTAATTTACATTTCACTAAGATAGAAAAACTGAGTTCTTTCACTTTAACAAAGCATTGTGAACAGGGTCAATTGAATTTAATCTGAGATTTGTTGCCCTTTAATTTTTCCTTTAGGAGTATCTTCTAATGGGCTAACTGCTTTATTAATTCTACTTAAAGTAGTCAGAGGTAACCTGATATTTTCATTGCCTTGAGTCCTTTTTCTCTGACTGTTTACCTTTTGGTAGCTGATTTTGAGTGATTCCCAATGAGTTCTGAATCTTGTGATGGTTCATTACATCTTTTCCCAAATGGGCTCAGTTGTAAACCTTTAAAATATAAAACCAATGAAAGTTCCTTTCAGCTCTGAAATCTTATGATTTGAATAACTTTTATTGCATTATTGTTATGTGATTAGCACTGCTAGGTATTGTGGGTCATATGAAGTATTTACTAAGTAGTCCTTAATACTATTCACATCCAGAGAAAGAACTGTGGGAGTAGAAACATAGAATAAAAACAACTACTTGATCACATGGGTAAATGAGGATATGATTGGGGATGTAGACTCTAAATGATCAATCTATTGTAAATATTAATTATATGGAAATAGGTCTTGATCAATGACACATGTAAAACCCAGTGGAATTGTGCATTGACTAAGGGAGCAGGGTGGGAGGGAGGGAAAGAACATGATTCATGTAACCATGGAAAAATCTTCTAAATTAATTAATTAAATAAAATTTTTCAATTAAAAAAAAAAGACTTAGTCCTTGCTCTCAGGGAGTTTATGATCCAGATATGCAGACAAACCATGAAAAAATTTGAGAAAAATTAAATGCTAAATTGCTTGATTACAGACTTTAAATCAAGAATAAGTTCAGAGGAGGGAGAGATCAATGTGGCCTGGAGAGACCAGGGAAGGCTTCATGGAAGAGATGAATTTTGAGTTGTATATAAGCCTTAGTAGAATTTAGATAGATAGAGGATAGGCGAGAAGGCATTAACACGGGAAAAAAAGTGATGGAAGTAGGAATGAGAATAGCCAAAGAGTGCAGTTAAGATAAGTTGGTTTGACTAGAGTTTCTTACCTTTATTTAGTGTCATGGACCCCTTTGGTTGTATGGTGAAGCCTATCCCTTTTCAGAAAAAAAAATGCATACAATAAAATACATAGGGTAATGTGAGAAACCGAAGGTTAGTGAAATTAATGATGCAATATTTTTCTCTCCCATCCAAACTTATGGACTCCCTGAAATCTCTACATGGATCCCTTGGACCTCAGCTTAAGAACTTTTGTACTAAAGTTCATTCTGGGAACTAATGGGAAATAATTGGGTCAAAGTTATAGACTTCCATCTATTTCTTCAAGTCACCATCATCATCCATTGCTTTCTCTTATCATTTATTCTGGTAAACAAACTTATTGTTGGTGAACTTTCTGGTCAGCTGTGTTTTACCTGAATGCAGATGTCTAGAGAATGTCTGATTTGGAGACAGTAATAACACAAATGAAGAAGGAGATGACTTGGGGTCCCAGAATCAATACCGAGAGAATCATGGCCAGCCAGCTCCCTGGCTTCCCGATACTCATTTAGATGCTATAGGTAGTGTACTTGGGTATTTCTTTACTATGGTTTTACTCCTTGTGGAGCTATGAATTGTTTTTTCCCCCAAAAAATTATATAAAAAGTTTGAGCAGCTTAACAAGAATGCTTAGTTATCCCTTTATTTGGGAGTAAATTAGATGGTTATAAAGTTAAATAAAACCCAGAAAGTTCCTACTGTGATTTTTTTTATCCTTTGTCAAAATAAATAGCCTTGAAGTGAACATAAAAATGTAAATGGCATTGAGTCTAATGAAACAACATGGAGCCTAATGAAGTGGAAGTACGGTAAAGCAGGCCTGCTTTTATCACATTGGAATTTTTATGTCCTTGCTTGTCTCCTAATCGCTCTGTGCTAACGTCATCTGGAGAAATGCTTTAGGAAGAATGGCTAAGAGAAAACAAGAATGATTGAGCACTAAATTCCAAATGAAACAGGCACCAAGAAATCAACTGAAATGAGATGACTAGGACATAGGGCATTTGCCCAGAGGTTATATAATTTTCTTAAAGTCTTGTTAGTAGCTGGTAGATGGTGTGATAAACAGAGTGCCTGGCTTGGAATAAGGCAGTTAGTTTAAATCTTATTTCTGACACAATAGTTAGGTGATCATGAAGCAAGTTGCTTAACTTCTCAACCTCAGTTTCCTTATCTGTAAAATGGGGAGAAAAATGCCTCTCATACTCAGCTCAAAGGGTGGTTTTGAAATGAAAATTGTCTCTAATTGATTTCCTTGATTCCTATTTCCCTCTTCCATGGGTCCTACACAAGTCTTCTGGTATCTAGTGAAGCACTTTCTTCACTATACTTTGCTGCCACTGCTGGATTAATCTTCCTTCAGTGCTTTGCAAAATTTAAAATACCATCATTATTATTTAATTATCTGACTGCATTAATAAAAGGGAGATAAATTATTCTTTTTGGTCTTTTGGAACTTGCCCCAAATCAGTCTGATCAGTTCCCCCTAACACCCAAGTCTACCTCTACCCCTTATTTTCTGTGAACAGCATTAATAGTCTGCCAGTCTCACAGAAGCTCAACTTTGAGTTTCTATTGCCTTTTTTTCAGAGTATGGTGGAAAAGGCTCTGAACTAAATTATTTGGGTCTTGGATCTGCCTATCTATATGACTATCTATATGACTAAGTAAATCATGTTTCCTCCCTGAACCTCAGTTTCTTCATCTGTCAAATGATGGGCTTTGGTAAGATGATATATAAATTCCCCTCTAGTTCTACTCTTCTGCCACTTTGTAGATTCTATATTCACCCTTTCCTACCCCTGATATCTGATCACTAACCACCCAGCCTGTCAATTCTTGATATTGCCTTTTGTAATGATTAAAACATTCTCAGAGACTGTATATTAATTTATAATTATTTGTTAGTAAAAGATAGATAGATAGAGAGAGAGGAGAGGAGAGAGAGAGAGAGAAAGAGAGAGAGAAAGAGAGAGAGAGAAAGAGAGAGAGAGAAAGAGAATGATTACTAAGCTGCCTAAACTAAAACATGTCTCCATGCCAAGCCATGCTTCCCCAGGAACCGGCACCCATTTGAAGCTCAAAATGGAGCAAGCTGCATGTCTAGCTGGTGAGAGTCCCAAGGGAAAAAAGACCAAGCTACCACTCGGTTCCCATTTTTATAAAGCCGATGATGTCACTCCTACCAGGGCTTTCTGATTGGACCATTTGGGTCCTGAGCCCTGACTTCCAAGCATGTCACCTGCCACATGAAGACTTCCTGCAGCCCCCTCCAGAAGTCAGGACTCCAGAGAGCCATGCAGCAATTTAGACACATGACTTATTGGCATCCTGACAATGCCCATGCCCAGGTAAGGGGTTACATTTTGTATTAATTTCACATACTTTTTCAGTCATCCCTTTATTTCTATTCCCATTGCTACTGTGTTAGTTCAGGTTCTCATCACCTCTCTCCTAATTGATTACTTTGAGTCCTATTTCACCTTTTCATTGGTCCTGCACACATCTTCTGGTATCTATTGAAGCACTCTTTTCACCATATGCTGCTGCCACTGATGCAATAATCTTCCTTAAACACTGCTTTCATATTTGAACCAAAAACCTTCGCTGGCTCCCCATTGCCCACAGAATAAAGCCCAAGAATTCAAACTCATTTTTTGATTGCTATGCTTATTCTACTCAGCAGCTCATGCCCTCCTAAGAACTAATGAGACCTCTTTATAGAATCAGAGCAGTAACCATCAGAATTTCTTTCTAAAGGAGAAATGATAACTTCGTTTTCTGTGTTTGCAAGTTTTTGTTTATCTTTTTGTCTCGTGTAGGTTCCAGCAATTGGATCAAACAGCTGGAGCCAATTAAAGCAATATAGGCAGAATCCTTACTTAGTGAGACAGGCTGCTTTAATTGGTGACATCTTCTGTTTTGTGCTTCGGGTGAACAATAAGGTTACTTCCTAATAAGGTACCTTGGATGGACTTGTGTTAAAAAATGCCAAGAACTTGCTGTATTTTGCTTTTACAACCCTATTCATCAGGGCAGAGAGAGACCTTTTGAGGTACTCTATGTTTTTTTTTTCCTTTCAGTGTTGATGGTGGCAATAAGAAGTGGCCAGGAAAGATGACAGGAAGTAAGGCTGACACCACAATCACCCTGGAGTGGCAGTATGAAGAAAAAGAAACTTGATGATTCCTTGTCCTCATTAGCAAGGGGAGAAAAGTTAAAAATGCCACATCAAGTCTCAGAAACTGAATCACTGAATCTCCAAATTGGAAGGGAGCTAGGAAACTATCTAGTCTACACCTGCATAAAAATCCTCTCCAACCCATTCCTGAAAAATCATTATCCAATGTCTTTTTTTAAAGATTTCTGAGGAGAGGGAATTGACCACCTCCTGAAGTATCCCATTTCACTTTTGGATAGCTCCATTGGGAAGTTTTTTGTCCTTAAATGGAATCTTAGTTTGTATTTTTGCAACGTCCATTCATTGCTCCTGATTTCTATCCTAAGGGATCAAGTAGAATACGTTTGATGCCTATTTGATATGACAGACTTCAAATATTTAATGACAACTAATTTTGTCTGCCTAAGTCTTCTCTTCTCCAAACTAAACATCTCCATTTTCTTCAAATGACCCTCAGATATATCATGATTTTGGTATCTTTATCCAGCCAGGTCAATCTCCTTTGAACATTCTCTGATTTATCCATATCCTTCCTAAAATATGGAACCCAGAAAAAAACACAATACTTCAGCTGTAGTCTGACCATGGCAGAATATGGTAGAGTAATCACCTCCCTAGTCCTGTGTACTGTGTTTCTTCGGTGTGGCCAAAGAGACTACTTGAAAAAAACAAACTCCTCAGATATAGGAATTAAAATGTTTTAAATTATAGTCCATCACTTTTGGCATTGTGTTCTAGCCCAGTGATGGTGAACTTATGGAACTGGTGCCAAAGATGGCACGCAGAAAGCTCTCTGTGAGCACTCACTTGCCCTCCTCCCTCTGAGTTTGCTACTATAAAGGCAGAGGGATTTGGGTGGAGCTGCTCCCCTCTCCTCCACCATGCCTGATGACATTTTTCACATCCCCCTCCCCTCTGCCCAGTAGTCCAATGGGAGTACACAGGGTATGAGGTGGGCAGCTCACAGGAGGCAGAGCTGATTTGGGCCATACCCCTCTCTATACTCACTGAGGATGTTCCTCACTTCACCCACCTAGCAGCCCAGCAGCCCAATGGGAGTGCTTCCTCCCTCTGCTGTGTGGGGTGAGGTGGGGCAAGGCATACCCAGTATGTGGTGAGGGGAGGGCACAGCACTTGGTCTGGGGTGGGGTGGGACTTGGTACTCCATCTCTAAAAGGTTCACCACCACTGTTGTAGCCTCTTAAGGTCTTTTTAGATCTTGACTCTGACATCTAGCATATAAGCTACACCTTGAACTTTGTGTCATGTGCAACTTTGATAAGTATGCCTTTATCCCTTGATAACAATTTTAAACAGTTCCAGGCCTAACACAGGTCCTAAGAGGCACTCCACTTGAAATGTTCTTCCAAGTTGACATCAAACTATTAATGATTATTCTTCTACTTTTTAAGTCTAGACATTCAACAGATTCTGAATTCACCCAACTGTATTGTTCTATTTCCAGTTTGTATCTGAGAGTAGTATAAGAGAATTTATCAAATCCTTCACTAAAATCTAGATAAACTATGCCTGCAGAATTTCTCTGATCTACCAGTTAAGAAATATTATAAAAAGATCCAGGGTAATTCTGAGGCATTTATGACAAAGAATGCTATCCAGGTCCAAAGAAAAAACTGTTGGAGTGAGAATGCAGATGAAAGCATACAATTTTTCACTTGTTTATTTGGGTTTTTGTTTTGGGGTTTTTGTTTTATATGATTATTCATTTATAAAAATAAATAATATAGAAATATGTTTCGCATAATAATATGTTAAGAACCCAGGTCAAATTGCTTGTCAGCTCCAGGAGGGAGGGAAAGAAGGGAAGAAAGGAGGCAGTTTGGATTATATGACTGGAAAATTTATGTGGAAATTTGTTATTACATGTAATTGGTAAAAAAATTAAAAAACAAAAGAAATACTGTAAAAATGAAATAAAACCATATTGGCATGATATGACTTGTTCCTAGTGAAGTTATGTTAACTTTTTAGTGATCCCTGCTGCCTTTTCTAGTTATTTACTGATCATCAGTGCGATAATTGATTCCAGATCTCCCCCAGGATTTGAAAACAAGTTTATTGGGTTATAGTTTGCAAATTCTATTTTCTCTCTGTCTCTGTCTCTGTCCTTGTCTCTGCCTCTCCTTCCTTCTTTTTTCTCTCCTTCCTTCCTTCCTTCCTTCCTTCCTTCCTTCCTTCCTTCCTTCCTTCCTTCCT
>NC_058131.1:97734187-97747977 GCF_016433145.1 Gracilinanus agilis
TAACTCTCTCTCTCTCTCTCTCTCTCTCTCCTCTCCTCTCCTCTCCTCTCCTCTCCTCTCCTCTCCTCTCCTCTCCTCTCCTTCCTTCCTTCCTTCCTTCCTTCCTTCCTTCCTTCCTTCCTTCCTTCCTTCCTTCCTTCCTTCCTTCCTTTTTTCCTGTCTTTCTGTCTTTTTCTCTTGGAAAATTTGTACTTCTCTGGCTCTGTGGTTTCTTTCCAATTTCCCATGATCTCTAAGTATTTACTAACAACGATTAAGGAGTTGCATCTGATATTTTTTTCACCAAAAGGTGGTTGGAGCCTAATGACTTGAATTAATTAGGAATATCTAGATGTACTCTTAATTTCTTGTTATCTGTCTTGGGTTTCAATTCTCTATCAATCACTTTTTTTCATTCTTTACATTGTAAAGAATATTCACACTGGTGGAAAAAGCAGGAAGATACGAATTAGAAAGTTCTGGCTTCTCTCCATTCTGGGTTATCATCATCAGTTTCCATCTCAAACAGTAGTTCTCTCCCTTCTCTGTTTCTCTTATTTTCCCCAGTGTAGTTAAAAATCCATACAGGCTCACATTTCTTCTAGCAACAATTTGAGGCTGAGAGGGGTTATTGCCATGCCTTTGATCCCATTGCTAGTAAAGGCTGGATTTCAAATCCCAGTCTTCTCCTTCCAAATTCAATGCTCTTTTAACTACTTAATGCTCTTCTGTGATGATCAGATATAGCTTATAGCCATTCCCTTTTAGGCATCAGTCTTTTTACTTGCTTTGCTTACTTAAGTCTCCTTTGAAAAAGCAGTAATAATAATTTACATTTATAAAGCACTTGAAGATTCTAAACAATTTAAATATTAAAAATTGTTTTTTTACGATAAACTTACTGTGTCCTTTAAAGTTCAAGTATTCCTTTTGTCTAGATAAGGACACTGAGAGAGGGCAATGCCCATGTTCACACAGAGAGTATATGATAGACTGTGATTGGGTTCCAAGTTTTCTGGCTCCAAGTCAAGTATTTGAGATAGTTCTTCTATTTGTTCCTATGCCCTTTAAAAAGTTGACAAACATTTATTTTCTTTTCTCTCCCACCTTTGAGAAATAAAGAAAAACTAAATCCTTGTAAAAATTAACAGTCAAGGAAAACAAATTCCCACATTGACCATACCTAAAATGTACCTCTCATGTTCTATATCTTGACTGTATCACTTCTTCTGTCAGGAGGTAGAGTACCAATCTTTCTCACTGGCCTTCTGTTATAATGGTTGGCTGTGTGAAATCACTAATAGAATGCTGGAAGTAAGCCTTGTGGTCCATGGCTGAAAGTTAATCTGGGTTCTGGTCTTAACTCAGTGATTAATTTAATGCCTAATTGTGGGAAAAACTGATTTCCTGATTAGAGTCTCACATTTTTCATTTATAAAATGGAGGGAGAAATTTCTCCTATGCTAAGTCTCCTAGAGTTGTAGTGTAAAGATAAAATGAGGTAGCGAGTTAGGAACATATTTTGCAAAAGATATATGGCCCTCTTAAGTACTATATTCATGAATCTGAGTAATTATATGCTGATAAATTTCCATGAGGAAACAAACTAATTTCATTTGTCTTGCTTTAAATTTTGAAGCTTGTCCTGATTTGTGATCTTATCTTTGTTCTCAATATTTTAAAAAATGGATTTTAGACATGTAATGTCAAATAAATGTCTACTTGCAATAACACCCAAAGTATATAGTAAAATTTAAGTGTGCAATTAAAGGAACAATTGAGATGGAGATCTAATTGTTGTTAGAGCAGGAGGCCCAATGAGCTTAGGACAGTGAAGCATGGTTGTCCCACAACCAGGCCATGTGGTATCCTTTATTTCTCTTCTCAGATCCAGTCTTCACTGGTCTTTGGCATCTTCATTTTTCATTGTATCACCGTTATAGGGTATGCTATAATTTTTAAACTTTTTTTTTGTCATTGACCCCTTTAGCCATCTGGTGATGTCTATAGTCCTCTTCCTTTCTTTTTTATGTAAAAGGGAAAAAAAATTATGGTTGGACTGGATATTTAAAGTTTGGTCGCCAGGAATCAATTTTCACAATTCTAATGAAGGACTCAAGTCAGGATGGCTTTTATGGTAGTTTATTTACAAATAGGAAGAGCGAAGGAAGGGGAAAAGAGAGAGAGAGAGAGAGAGAGAGAGAGAGAGAGAGAGAGAGAGTGAGAGAGAGTGAGTGTGTGAGTGTGTGTTATTCTGACCTGGTCCAAAGGCCTGAACCAGGCAGGGCTTCAGGGGCCCCAGCAAAGGGGCACAGAGGTGAATTAAACAAGGCTTCTAGCCACGAGACCTCCTCTAGGATGGGAGACCTCTTTTTAGGCTAGAGCCTTCAGAAACGCCAAGGGAAAAGAAAGTGAGTCAGCCTAACTTACTCACGTGATAATTCAAAGGGAAGCAGTCTGAGGTCTCACCAGAGCTCCTCCAAGGCCAAATTCAAAGGGCAAAATCCCCTTCACAGGAAGTTACCATCATTTTAAAAATTTCTTTTCATCACTTCCTATGTCTACTTCCAGTACCATGTGGACAAATGGCAGCCTCAATCTTGTTTTAGACTGACCAGGCAGCAGTCACTGTTTTTTGATTTGTCACTTACTAGCACATGTGGATCATAGATCTCCCCCCTCACCACTTAATTCTAATTTGGATGGGGTGACATATTTCTGGTGGCTAAAGTCTAAAGAATGAATAAGGGTGAGCTAATTCCATTTTCACATTTAAATTATAAAAAAAATTGCTAAATTAGAGATCAGTAGAAACAAAGATGTAACTCTTTTAAACTATCTATATTCATACCTTCTTTCTTCTCTTCTCTCCCCAAATCCCTGGCACTAGGGCATAGATAGTAACAAAACTAAGTTGGTTCAGGCTATGGTGGGTACTTGGCCAAAGTTAGAAGTTAAAATTCTAACCTTCAATACAGGGTTGAAGTAGGTCAAGATGCAACCAGGTACAGTGGAAAGAGAGCTTGATTTGATGTCAGAAGATCTGACTTTACTTAAAAGTTGTGAGATTGTGAGCAAATTGCTTAATTCTTCAGTTCCCCGTTTCTGCATCTATAAAATGATGAAGTAGGATTAGATTAGAAGACCTCTAAGGTTTCTCCTAGTTCTGGATCTGTGAACCTCTGATCCTATTTCTAGAAATAGTAAATGAGAGCAGGTAGAAAGAGAGCCCTAATCATATATGGTCAGAAGGAATTCAAAGCCCAGAGAATCTATAAATTACCTATGGTCAGAAATGAATCAAAGGGCCTAGAAGTCAGAAAGTCAGGTAAATTAAGGTAGAGTAACTAAATTTCAAAGATCAGGGTGTTAAGGGGGCCAGGATCATAGGATCAAAGATTTAGAAAAAGCCATCTAGTCTAAACATCTCATTTTATAAATGAGGGACCCAGAAAGGAGAAATGATTTGTCCAAGTTTATAGTGGTCACAATGTAGAATTTGAACCCAGAGTCTCTCATTCCAAATCTAAAATTCTTTCCATTAGAATGATGATATGGTAGAAAAAAGCTTGATTTGGAGTCTCCAAATATGAGTTTGGTTCCAGCTCTGCCACTTAAAACCTGTGTGACTTTGGGTAAGTGTTTTTCCTTCTCTGGGTCCCAGTTTCCTCATCTCCAAAACAAGAGGGATGGACTAAATGATGTTAGTCTTTCATGATGACTGAATGATGGAGCAGTCAACAGATAAGTACCAATTAGGTGTATTCTATTTGAAATGCACTGGTACTATGGGAGACACATAGTGATGGAAGCCGTTATCTCTGACCTTAGCTTAAAGGCATATTGGAGAAAGGAAGGATAGGTATGAAGCAATGAGGCAACAGTGATGGCATCATTTAATTAAGAGCTGGGGAAGGAAATGATAAATCACTCCAGTATCTTTGCCAAGAAAACCCTAAATGGGGTCACAAAAAATCGGATATGACTGAAATGACTCAGCAACAACAATAACAAAAATCAGGTAAAGAAGAAAAAAAGAGAATCAAGATGAAAAAAAGAAGAAAGAAAGAGAGGGAGAAAATCTTTCTTAAACTCATAAGAGCCCAATTAAGATTTTTACACCAGGAAAAGCAAGATTTCACAACAGACTGAAGATGACACCAGAAGGAGAAATAGCAATGGATTCTTCCTCTTTCAAATTCAGTAGTTGATTCTGAGCTTTTCACTTCCATCTTTTTTTATTTTTCCTCACCATTCACTAACCATTTTTAAGATTCTATAAGTCATGTAGAGCCAGAATAAACTATGAGCAGTAAATTTAGTGCAGGGAATACAAAGAATAAGAACCTCAAATACTTTTGGACGTTACCAAGTTCTGGGAACTTGGCATTGCAAACATTGCTGATAGTGTTGAGTTCTTGCCTAATAGTTTCAGCAGAGAATGGTTTGCTGGAGTGAGAGAAGCAAGCAAGAAAAGAAAGGAAAAACCTAGGAAAAATTACAGTCACCCAGGTAGCCAGAAATTGCTTACATAGAAAGCATAACTTGCCCAGGCCTTGTCTAGTCTCCTTCAAAGGGGCCTTGGAAGCCTGATGGAGACAGTGAACTTGTTTCCAACAGAAAAAGATAAGAAATGTTGCTCTGTGTAATATATTAATCGGCATGTGATCATCTTTGGAGAAACATGCCAGACATTAAGTTGTTTCAAGATATTAAACAAGCCATTTATCTTCCTATGCCTCAGTTTCTCTATCAACTAGAGGTTGTGTGAATAATTCTAATATGACAGTAATAATATTGTAATAATAACATCTACTATGACCTTTCTGAAAGCTTTGACACTTTTGACAACTTTCTTCTCTTTGATATCTCTGCTCACTTCTGATTTCTTCATTGTTTGCTTTGCCCATTCTTCATTCTCACCCAACAATTCCCTATTACTGTCAATATTATCCTCCCATTTACCCAGGCTTGCAACCTAGATGTCATCCTCGACTCCTCTCTCTCACCCCCATACTCAATCAGTGTTCAGGTTCTGTTATTTCTATCTTTGTAATATCTTCTGTGTAGATACCACCACTTTCTCTCCTCTGACACTGCCGCCATTTTGGTTCAGGTCTTCATCATCTCACACCTGGCCTATTGCAACAGCTTGAAAGTTTCCCTGCCTTAAGTCAATCCCCACTCCAGTCTATCTACACATATGTCAAATTGATCTCTCTAAAGGATGTCTAACCATATTATTCCTCCTCATTCAATCAACTCCAGTATTTCCCTATTACTTCCAGGATCAAAATAGAAAATCCTGTATTTGGCTTTCAAAATCCTTTATAATCTGGCTCCTATCTACTCTTCCAGCATTCTTACCCCATATTCCCCTTCCTATTCTCTGCAACCAAGTGACAATGGCCTCCTTTGCTGTTCCTACCACAATACATAGAATTTCCTGACTCTGTGCATTTTCACAGGCTGTACCCCATACCTGGAATGCCCTTCTTTCTCATCTCTGTCTCCAGGTTTCCTCCGCTTCCTTCAGTTCTCAGCTAAAGTCCTACCTTTTGCAAGAAGCCTTTCTTGGTCTTCCTTAGTCTGTGTGCCATTCCTTGATTATCCCCAATTTATCCTACATATAGCTTGTTTGTACATAGTTGTTTGTATGCCACTTACCACATTAGACTGACTTTTGAATCCTCAGCACATAACAGTGCCTGGCACATGGTAGGTGCTTAATGAATGCTACTGACTGACTTATGTTTATGAAGTGCTTTATATACCGTATTTCCTAGTAACATTTTGAGCCATGTAATACAAACATTATAATTCCCTTTTTATAAACAAGGAAATCAAGGTTCACCATCTCAGATGACTTACCCAAAGTCCCACAGTGGATAAATGACAGAACTCAAATCTTCTGGGTTGTCATTGTTTGATTTTTCTGCAATACCATGTTGCCTCCAAATGATGCCCATATAGTAAGACAAGTCCTGAATAGTTATGAATGCAGAAAAGATGGTTTATTGTCTTACATATTTGATGTTCTGCCAGTCAAATCAACAAAGCATCTGTACTATATGAAAGGCACCATAAGCTGATTTTGCTGATTCAAGACCAGTAGGTCATACTCTTTTAATTCTTTCTCCCCAAATGATGAATTTATGCCAATCCATCCACATCTTTTTATTCTTTGTACATAATGTGTTGTCATGGGGAGAGGGAGACTGCTAATAAACCTGTATTCAGGAGACTGTGGTTTGAATCTTGGCTTTGATACAAGCTCTGTGACCCTGAGAAAATAATTTAAATTCTTTGAGCCTCAGTTTCTCCACTTGTAAAATAATATTTATACCACATATTTTAGGGGATTTTGTGAGGAAAATGCTTTACAAACTTCAGAACACTATAAGAAGAGTTGAGTCTGGTGTAGTTGAGAGAAGTCTCATCTCTGGCACATGCTTGCTATTTAAGCCTGAGCAAGTAAATTGGCTTATCAGTACCTCAAACAACTCTTTAGTCTATAAAATGCTGGCAAAAATTTTGATGGCATTGGTACTAGTAGTACCCTTGCTGGAAACTCTCTATATTGATAAAATCACAAATCTAATCTTCCTTCTCTTCAAAAGCTGACTTATTTCATAGAGCTTTGAGGATTGCCAAGATCTTTACATATACTATTTATTTTGGAGCCTCATAACAACCTTGTGAAGTAGCTATTTTAGGTATTATTTTCTCCATTTATGGATGAAGAAACTGAGACTTACAGAAGTTAAGAACTCTGCCCATTATCTCACACTTAGTAAGTGCATAGGGCCATAGAGTTGGAAGGGACTATAGATATTATCTAATCCAACCACCTCATTTTATGTATGTGGAAACTGAGGCCCAGAGAGTATAAGTAATTTGTCCAAGGTCATACACCTAGTATATGCCAGGGCTAGGTATGAACCTAAGTCCTCCACCTCTGAATCAAATGTCTTTTCCATTCTACCATTGCCAGGCGCCCTTTCCAAGTCACATTTTTCCTGATTCCAAGACTTATGTTTTTTCTATCACATTTCTCAATATATAGAGAAATATAAACAAATGCAGGTGAACATCTTAAATGTGAATAATTAGGGAGGCTGCTTGACGTTGAGAGTACAGTCTGTGTGTTTGGAAATAATCAGAACTATGTGGCCCATACACAAGATCACATTCAAAACTTTGGACTCATTAATGCTGTGCTCCAACCAGCCTCAGTCTGACATGGCATCATTGGCTCCAAGTGACCAAGAGAAAGTGCAGATCTGAGGCAATTATCTGGATAATTCAGGCAATTATCTGGATAATTTCCTTCTGTTATGGGGAAAATAACTTATTTGGTCCAAATTTACTGGAATGATTGTCCACATTGATTGAATGCTCCAAATAATTGCTCATCTCTTGCCTTCACTTGGTCTAGGCAGATATTGCTTTGCATAAAAAAAGGGTAAAGGGAGAAAATTTATCATTCAGCTGCAATTTCTCATTTGGCAGGCATCCAGCTATTTTCATATGATATGACAAAATATGATCTCTCATTTAATGCTGTTCCTAATCCAGCCCCTGGGCAATACTGAGCTGAACCAGACTCCAGTGCAATTATTATCTTGGCGGAGAACTCACACCTACAGCTCTTTCTACAGCTTGCTCTGTACAGTCCCAATGGACTTGGAGAATGATAGCTATCAGAAAACCCTGACTTGCCTAGCCAAAGTCATGCTCTGTGCTCTTTGCTAAACTATGTATGGTGAGGCTTAGCTTTTTGAACAAATTCTTCTAGGCATTATTCATCTATTCAGTCAACAAATCACTATGGAGTCTCCCCCATTAGGATGTAAGCTCATTGCATAAAGACTGTTTCATTTTTTGTACTACTGTGTTCCCAGCACCAAGCACAGTGCCTGGCACATAATAGGTGCTTAATAATACTTGGTGATTGATTTGTACAAAGGCCAATGACAGGCACAAACAATGTGTTATAGGAATTTAGAAATAGAGTTTCTAGCTAGCATCATTAGGGAAAACTTCATGGAGGAGATGGGAATATAATATGGACAGCGTTTGAAATATGAGCGAAATGTAGAAAAGACAGAGATGAAATTATGGAACGCTTTCCATGCAGGGCTAACAGCATGAAAAAAGACAGGAAAAAAAAACTTGATGTACTCTATAAATACTTCTTAAATTGAATTGAATTAAGGATCATGTGGAGTGCTGGAAAAGCCAGATAAGAGTCAGACCAGAACTTGTCTGTCTTTCTAGATTCTTTTTAAACCTTTAAAAAG
Organism: Gracilinanus agilis; assembly: GCF_016433145.1. NCBI lineage: Eukaryota > Metazoa > Chordata > Mammalia > Didelphimorphia > Didelphidae > Gracilinanus > Gracilinanus agilis. The sequence goes on from NC_058131.1 coordinate 97,742,470, forward strand.
GAGTTCACTTTGAAGATAGAGCAAGAATAGGAGTACACATTTTCCCTCCCAACACACTGGGCAGAACTTTATACTTCATTTCACCTCTGTCTCTTGGGAGAGTGGGCTCAGATGTAAGATAAGACAGTTTTTATAAAGCATTGGTCCCACCAAGTACACAGCATTATTGCCAGATGGGTCATCCTCTCAACTACAGTTGGGCTGGGACCTGAAGGTTGCTGTTCTGGGAATTGATATTGGGTTGGTCACAAACCTTGTCATGAACTCTATTCCTAGTCTCCCACACTCCCAGATAGCTTGCTCTCCTGACCCTTCAAAAATATAAGGTTGTAGCCTCCCAAAGAATTTCCTTCACTTTTGAGTTGGCTGAATCTTCTCATCCAAAATGCACTGTCCCAGCAATCCACTGCCTTTGTTCTTCAAATTGGATGCTGTGCTTTCTCCAAGAAGTATGTTGTATTCAAGAACTCTTCTCTTTTTAGTTCCAATGTCCATTTAAACTTGGGGTTACTTGGGAGGTAACTCTAAAAGTTAGTACCACCTAGGAAATTTCTCTTTACTCACTAGAAAGCTAGATTCTGAGATCAGGTGTCCTAGAGTGGAAGTGTCAAACTCAAAAAGAAATGAGGCCATTAAACCATACATAAAGATTCCCTGGCAGCTATGTCTTGACTTAGAAAGCCATATAATTAATGTTATCTGTGTTTTATTAGGGGAAGCTAGGTGATACAGTGGATAGAGCTCTGGGCCTGTGGTCAGAAGACCTGAATTTATATCCGAACTCAGACACTTACTAGTTGTGTAACCTGTGTAAATCATTTAATCTTGTTTGCCTCAGTTTCCTTACCTATAAAATGAGCTAAAGAAGGAAATGGCAAATCACTCCAGTCTCTTTGCCAAGAAAATTCCAAATGCGATCATGAAGAGTCAGATACAACTCAACAACAACAAAATGTTTTTTTTAAATGTTGTTAAATATTTTCCCGTTACATTTTAATATGGTCCTGGGAATACTTGGGAATATGGTTGAGTGCTATATGTTTTAAACTTCTGATCTAGAGAATTCAAAATCCCTCCTCCTGTTAAGTGGGAAGTCAAGGTTTTGGAACAGGGTCTTTGAGCTCCCTTCTCCAATCACTTATAAGGACAATGCCATGTGGCTCTGCCAGAAGTGCATTATTGCTCTTGGGGATGGAGAAATCCTTCCCCTGCCTCTCCTATCCAAAGAAGAAGAAAAAGGCATCCTGGAGAGTCAATTTCTTAGAATAATGCTGAATTTTGACTTGATAAAGTAGTCATTGATGGATAAAACTTGCTATCTCTAACAAGGTAATATTTCCATGCTATAGTGTACACATAAAGGCTATCACTTGCCATATAGCTACATTCCTATATGTAGCACTAGTCATATCCATTAAAGATACAGATTAGAAATCAAGATGATGGGACAAGGTTTTCAAGTAGCACCCAAGTATGTCAGCTGCAATGGAGAGTAGTGGCATAGGCCTGTAGACCCAGCTTCTGGGGAAGTTATGGGGTTCTCAGAGTGTTCAAGGAAGACTAGTACCTTTGGTATGAGGGCTTGCTGAGCTCTTTTCAGGGTTGCTTTCTACCTACCACCCAATTCTCACTTGTGGTTCCAAAAAGCTGTAGCATGCACAGCACCCATACCTTGGTAAATCTTCTTGGCAGGGAGGCTAAAACAGGTTAAAGGTAACAGACAGAACTCAAACCTGTTGGTAGTTAGTGGAGTGTCTACCCCAGGCATTTTAAGATTTTCATTAGTGAAAGGAGTGGATGAGAACAATTTGCTCCAACTGCCATGAAAACAGCAGAAGCAGGCCCTGTGGAGCTCTTAGAGCTTGGTTAGATATCAAAGAAGCCAAGGTCATTCACTGCATCCAGAGCCATCACCAGCCATCTTGACTTTTGCTTTGCTCATGAATTTCAGTGGTTCTGGAGGAGAGAATAAAACTGATCATTTGTGCAACTCTTCCTCACTCTAGTTAAAAGATATCAACAGTGATGCTATTTTGGTTCTCTTAGATCAGTGATTCCCAAAGTGGGCACCACCGCTCCCTGGTAGGTGCTGCAGGAATCCAGGAAGGTGGTGATGGCCACAGGTGCATTTATATTTCCTATTAATTGCTATTAAAATTAAAAAAATTAATTTTCAGGGGCACTAAGTAATATTTTTTCTGGAAAGGGGGTGGTAGGCCAAAAAAGTTTGGGAACCACTGTCTTAGAGTATGAAGAACAACAGCTGACCATGGAAGGCTATGGCTGTGGGGCTTGCTTGAGTTTGAGAATTCTGAGCTGCAGTGGAGTTAAGCTTGGTGAACCATTAGATCAGAGGGTTAGGTTGCCTAAGAAGAAGTGAATCAGGCTGGAAAAGCAGAGCATGTCAAGTTTCTGTACTAATCTATGTTGGGATCAACCCATGAGTGGCTATTGCATTTGCGTCCTGAGAGAGATGGGGAAATCCAAGCTCCATAAATAAGTAAAAGAAAAAATGTAAATTTCTATGAGGAGCTGGGTACGCAGCAACTTTATTCTTGTCTTTCCTCCCCCAACCATCCCTAACATCACAACTTTGAGGGCATTTATTCCTCTGCCTAGATAACCCTTCCGTTATTTCAAGGAAGAAAATCTAAAACTAATTTAGGTAAAGAGATGGTAGGTATCAATAATGTTGGGGTTGAGGGGAGAGAAGAATAATTCTAAAGTATAGATTGAACAAGCACAATGTTTAAACCTAGGAATAACTCTCTTAAATAGTCTCATCTCCCAAATGGAGCTGTGGTCTCATCTATGTCAGTATTTACTGATGATATACACATCATAACCCATCCATGCCTGCCCATCTTGTCATAGTGACAAGAATGGCACTTCAAGTTTTTATAATATTACGTGCAGACTAGTGCACTGATCATCAGTTATCCTTTAGCCTCACTGTGGGGCCAGGCATTTACTTCTTTTCCTCCTCCTTTCCTCATCTTCCTCCTCTTCCTCTTCCTCTTTCTCCCTGAAACATCCTTTAGATGTTTCTCCTAAATAATTCTTCTTTGTAGTGTATTTTTATAATGATTCACTCTGCTGAATTCCTAAAAGTGGAATATCAGATATAATGACAGGTGGGTAGATTACATGTTTTTGAAAAGATGACACCTTCCTGGCTCCACTCCAATCACTGTATATATGACAATTGCATTGGTTGGAGGCTTATGGGAAGGTGTCTCTAGCCTCTACCTGCCTAATGGGAGGGGATGATTGGAAGTCAGGCCAAGCTATTCATCACTTGGACTTTTTACCAATCTTTCTACTTCTCTCTAATTAATCTTCATATCCCACTAGAGTCACCAGCCTCACTAACCCAGTAGAGAAAAACCCTTGTGCACTCTGCCTGGTGAATTCTAATTGTCCAGGTAAAGCTCTGTGAATCCTAAATCCCAACTCAGAGTTGTAGCTTCAGCCATGAGAAGGATAAGTACATTAAACTTGACTTAATGTGATGCTAATGGCTCAGGTTCTGTCCTTTATGGAGAGACAAACTTTCTGAGAGGATTGAGTTGACACAGACACACACAGCATAGAGCTGCAACAAGGGACGGAACAACAAAAACAGGCAGACATACCATATGGCGCATTTGACAAAAGTGAAAGACAGACACCACCTCACATTTATATTTAAAATTTTTATAAGTTTGACTATTTTGGTGAGTATTTTTCTCTTCCCTCCTCTTGAAGTAGGTTTGTGCTAAAGGCTGGAAAAATCCAAGAAGGGAATCGGATGGAGAAGAAGAAGAATGATATGGTATTATATAAATAAGGTTCAGAATATAAAAAAGAGAAATGTGATAACCTTTGTACAAAAATATGATACTAGTGACCTATTACAAACTTTGGGTTGTGTCAGTAATGATAGAGCATGCTGCACAGTAAGTGCTTAATAAATGTATATTCTTTCCATCTACCTCTGCCCCAGATATGGGGCCATTGGTGAGCAATCGCTTGATGGGGAGGGGGGTCTTTCCCAGGAGTATACAAGAGTTTCTCTATTAAATCTTCTAGCTCTTGGAGATTCTGGAATCACTAAGCGGGTCATACTTAATGGGGAACAGAGAAGCTCTACTCACTAAGTATTGTTGTGTTGCTACTTGACAATGATATCCTCTGGATCTCAGTGAAGCAACTGCTCTCTTGATTGTCTAGTCTCTGAGTTCATCGCCCCAGATTTGATCATTTCCTGAAACATGATATTATATATAAGACTAGGGGAAATTAGAGGGATTAGGAATCCTCATCATTTATCTGTCTATCTTACCCAATTAACCAGCAATAAATAATTTCCCCTTTTCCAAATTTTCTGCCCTCACACACTTGCTATGCATTTACCACCCTACTTCATTTATTTATCACTCTACTATATTTTATGTGTTTTAATCTTGTTGGGAGATATTTTATCCCCTTACAACAAAGGACAAGACCTTATTTAAATTTTTATTTCCCCCTCCCCATGCCTTATATAGTACTCTACACTTAGTAGGTGCTTTATAAATGTTTATGGAATTGAATTGAAGGGTTTAGACTATAATCAGGTAACAGAAAATTATCCTGTTTAAAAATAAAAAAGATTACGGATCTGGGAATTTGAGATGGTTGCAGAAAGACAACCACTAATCTGCATTCTGTCATCTAAAACCTCTCCAAGCACTTTCCTATGCCATTTAATCTTTTCTGTAGCCCTGCAAGGCATTCAGGCACAGATCCATGCCATTATTCCCATTTCAGAGATAAGGAAAATGAGACCCATAGAAATTAAATGCCCTTGCTCAATACAAGCAAGTTATAGTTGTTAAAAACCATATTTTGTTTGCCTGGATCAAAGAGACTGGTGGGTTCTGGAACACATCTGTGAAACTAGAGAACTAATCATTGCTCATCTCTTTTGGTCCCGATTAATCAATCAATTAACAAACATATATTAAATGTCTACTACAAGGCAGACATTGTGTTAAGTGTTTGGGGAAACGAAAAAATGGGAAAAGACAGACCCTCCACCAAGGACCTTATGAACTAATAGGGGAAACAAAACACAAACAAATATATACAAAGCAAACTATAAGAATAAGCAAGAAATTACCAACAGAGGGAAGGCACTAGAATGAAGAGAGCTTGGGGAAGGCTTTCTGTAGAAAGTGGGATATTAGTTGGGACTCAAAGAAATATCAATTAGTTGGAAAAGAGTAGAATCAGCTTTCCAGGAATGGAGGTCATCCAGAGAGAATGCCCAGAGTGAAGAAATGAAGGATCTGATTCATGAGACACCCAGGAGGCTAGTGTCCCTGGATTGAAAAGTACATATTGGGGAGTAAGATATAAGAAGATTGGAAAAGTAGGAGGGGGCTAGTTTATGAAAAGCTCTGAATGTCAAACAGCATTTTGAATTGGCTCCTAAAGACAATAGGAAGTCATTGAGTTTATTGAGTGGAGGAATGGGGACATGAC
>NC_058131.1:97762007-97774643 GCF_016433145.1 Gracilinanus agilis
TATATATATATATCCTAAGGTTGGTAATTAAAATGAAAGGTCTGATTTAAATGAATAACAAGCATTAAAAATAGACAATGAACTAAAACACAACTTGGGAATTTGCTAATTGTTCTTCCTTGCCAATGATTGTGCTTAATTGTTATCTGAAACATTTCAGAGTGGAACATACTGTACTTCAGAGGTTCTTAACCATTTTTGGGTCATGTATGGATTCCTTTGTCAGTCCGTGGAAACCTCTAGACCCCTTCTCAGTACAATGTTTTTATGTGCATAAAATAAAAATATATAGGTTTTTAAAGAAAACCAATTGTATTCAAATAGTTAATATATGCCTATCTATCTATCTATCTATCTATCTATCTACCTATCTATCTATCTATCTTTCTATCATCTAAAGTTCATATTGTTTAAACCCATGTTAAGAATCTCTAAAAGAAAGAAAACAAACCAAATAATAAAATAAAAGAAACTCATATAGTGGAAAGAACTCTTAATTGGGGATCTATAGACCCGTGCTTTAGGACTAGTTCTACCAGTCACTAATTGTGTCTTTGTGCTAGTCAAGTAACTTCTCTGAACCTCACCTCTAGGAGGAGGAGATTGGTCTAGGACTGTGGTGGTAAAAACCTATGGCACGTGTGCCACAGAGGGCATGTAGAGTCCTCTATGTGGGCACATGCATTCTTGCTGCCAGAGTTCATTGCTAGAAAGGCAGAGGGTCTTGTCTGAGCTGCTGCCTTGCCCCTCTTCATCTTGCCTGAGGACACTTTTTCACTTCACCCATCCCTCTGCCCAGCAGCCCAATGGGATTGCTTTGTCTTTCCTCTATCTGGGGTAAGGCCATGGGGAGTGGTGGGGGTGGTGGGTGGTGGGTTGGTGGGAGGGTGGCACTCAGTCTGGGGTGGGATGGGGCATGGCACAGGGTGTCTAAAAGGTTTGCCATCACTGGTCTAGGAGAGGTGTCAAACATAGGCACAACTCTTAAGTACAGGCTGATCTAGATTAAAATGTATTTGGGAAATATTTAACCAAATGAATAAAAATACAATAGAACATAGATAATGTTAAGATGTGGTTTTCTAAGTCAACATGAGTCTAGTTTAGTGGCTTTCAGTTTTATTTGAGTTTGGTATCACTCATCTACATAGTTTATAAAGATAGTTCTAAGGGCTAAGATTCTGTTATATTGTAGGCAATATTGCTTATATACTGTGCACCTTTTATACAACTCGAAGGATGGGGTACATGCCCTATGTACATGTCAAATAGTCAGCAGCTTTGATTTGGAAACTAGGAACCAGCTGTGAAAAGGAAATAATACAAGACCTTGGTGGGGAGCCAAGCCTTGCCTGAGGACATTATATTTATGCATATTTATGAAGGACATAGACAGCTGCCTTTCCCATCCACTGTCCCCACCACAGCCTCTGTCCCCAGCCTCCACTCTAGCTGATTGTTCTCTGCATAGTAATTAGTTTTGGGACAGGTCTAATTGAAGAAGCAGATTTTGTTGACAATTTATATCTATGTTGGTGGGGCGCAGCTTCACCTCTGCCAAAGTCTATGTTTTACCAGGCATCCATACTTCTCTTCAATAGAACACAGGTTAAAAGATTGAGAAGTGGGTAGAAGGAAGCTTGAGGATTTTGTTCAGCTACTTTAACTGGCAGAGTTGAGATTCAAACTCAGGTCTTCTCTCTCTGAGTCCACTCCTCTTTCCAATATGCCCCATTGCCTCAAGGACCAATAGGAAGTATCAGCTATCATCCTGACTCTAGTCTCCCACCCTTCCCTCATAATCCCCCTGTTTTGGCAGACCTGGTTCCAGCCTCAAGAGTGCTTTTGTATTGAGGTGCCATTCAGTAACAAATCTTTTATAAATGATGGCATTGACATTATATCTCTGTTAGAGTAATTTACTCTCCACAGTAATTCTGACTTAGTTTGTTCTACACGGAGGGTTATTTTAATCATCCTTTCAGTTGTTATTGATGAGGGTTCTCTGAAAAAGATTAGAAGATTAGTTTAAAATTATCCCCAGCGAATTTAAAACAATAACAGGGAAATGAACACACACTAAAACAAATCAAGGAATGTAATAGACTTATTAAAGCACTCATCTTTTGGCGAATTCAGAAAGCAAAGATTATTGTTAAGACTAGGGAAAGGTAAGGTGGGCACTTGCCTAGGGCACAGCATGCAGGAGGGATGCGACAAGGGACACTTTTCAATTTTATTTTTTATTAGGGTGTTTATTTTTTAATATTGGGAAGTGCTGCTCTCCATGACATGAAGGTATTTATCTTTCTGATGAGTTATCTCATGTGATACACTGGCATCAAAGTCTGTCTCTGGTGATCAGCAAAATTACAGGGTGTACAATTTTCAAACTCTGCTTCAAGTCAATGAAGCTTCTTTTGATGTTAGCAATGGTAATGTCATTGAGGGAAGGAAATATAAGGGAAGAATCATTTATATAGCACCTACTATGTGTCAGGAATTGTGCTACTATTATAAACAATAATAGTTGATTACATCTGTAGCTATTGTTTATTATGTGCCAGGAAATTTTCTATGATTATGATCTCATTTGATCCTCACAGCTCCCCAGACAGGTAGATGCTATTATTATTCCCATTTTATAGATGAGAAAACTGAGGTAAATAAAAGTTAAATTACTTGCACAGGGTTACATAGTTAGTAAATGTGTGAGGTCAAATTTGAACCCAGGTCTCCTTTATTCTAGTACCAGATCTCTATCCACTGACCGATGTATCTACCTACAATTGGATATATTCTTATCCTTAATCTACCACTGACCTTCAATATCTGGAAACAATCTCAGAGTCTTCCCCCTCCCTCAGCTTTTCTACTCCATTTTAAAGGCTGATAATGATATGACTTGGATTTTAATCCTGGGTTTTTTGGGCAACATTGATTAAGTTACTTACCTCTTTTTGGCTTGGCACAATGGATAGAATACTGGATGAAGAGTTAGGGAAACTTGAGTTCAAGTCCTACCTACAACATTTACTAGCAAGTCACTTAGCCTCAATTTCCCAATCTCAAAAAGAGGCTTAATAACAACCCTTTGGGATATGAATAGGAAATTTTCAGATAAAGAAATCAAAACTTCAATAAGCACAAGAGAAAGTGTTCTAAATCTCTTATAATTAGAGAAATGAAAATCAAAACAATGCTGAGGTACCACCACACACCTAGCAGATTGACTAACATGACAGCAAAGGAAAGTAATAAATGTTGGAGGGGATGTGGCAAAATAGGGACATTAATGCATTGCTGGTAGAGTTATGAATTGATCCGACCATTCTGGAGGGCAATTTGGAACTATGCCCAAAGGGCTTTAAAAGATTGTCTGCCCTTTGATCCAGCCATACCACTGCTGGGTTTGTACTCCAAAGAGGTAATAGGGAAAAAGACTTGTACAAAAATGTTTATAGCTGTGCTCTTTGGAGTGGGAAAATTGGGGAATGGCTGAACAAATTGTGGTATCTGTTGGTGATGGAATACTACTGTGCTCAAAGGAGTAATGAACTGGAGGAATTCCATGTGAACTGGAATGACCTCCAGGAATTGATGCAGAGTGAAAGGAACAGAAACAGGAAAACCTTATACACAGAGACTGATACACTGAGGTATAATCTAATGTAATGAACCTCTGTACTAGCAGCAATGCAATGACCCAGGACAACTATGAGGGACTTAGAGAAAGAACTGTGGGAGTAGAAACACAGAAGAAAAACAACTGCTTGATCACATGGGCTGATGGGGATAAGATTGGGGATGTAGTCTCTAAACGATCACCATAGTGCAAATATCAATAATATGAAAATAGGTTGATCAATGAACATGTAAAACCCAGTGGAATTTCGTGTTGGCTACAGGAGGTGAGTGGGGTAGTGGAGTGAAAGAACATGAATCTTTTAACTATGGAAAATATTCTAAATTAATCAATTAAATAAAATTTTCCTGAAAAAATAACAGCCCTTTATAACTGTGAGAGGAAAATGAGAATGCTTTGCAAAAGTGCTATATAAATCCTAGCTATGATAATAACAATAATGATTAGCTTTCTCTGTAAAATGAAGGGGTTGGACTAGGTGTTTTCTAAGGCTGACCTTGGTTTTTGAACTTTACCTCACCTATAAAGTTCTGCTCTTACCTAAAACTTTCCTATTCTTGGTGGCCCAAATAAACTCATCCTTCTTCCTTAAAGTCTGCCCCAGCTCTCTTGTCCAACCGGCCTCAAGCTCTTCACTGCCTATCTTCCAATAGGCTTCATTATCTGTGCCACTGTCAATCAGATTATCATATAGTAATGCTCAGTTTACACTATACTACAAATCTGAGATTAGTATTTTCTTATTTTATGTATATGAGTTTTGTAAAATTTTCTAGGATGAATACTATGTCTTATATTTAAGATATATTACCCATAGTGCCCATCATGGAATTGGGCATTTAGAAGATGCTCAGTAAAGATGATGAGTTAAGTTTTTAAAAGTTTGATGGATATGAATGGATATTTACATTATAAACATTTTCAGATTATCCCTCACTTTATGAGAAATATCTTGTAATGAAATATTCCAAAAATATTAATAAAATTGACATTTATATAATACATAAGGGCCTGTTAAGTGCTTTAAAGAAAGTATTTATTTCAATTCAATAATTGTTGTATAAAGTGAATACCACAGTTACTATTATATTATTCACATAGAGGGGATAATACATAGAATGATGGCCTTGGAGTCAGGAAGAAAGACATGAGTTCAAATCCTGCCTCACACATACTAGCTATATGATTCTAGGCAAGTCACATAATCTCTCTTAGCTTCAAGTTGTAGAGATTAAAATTAATATCTAATAATTATTATACTTAATAAAGTTTTATCAATAATAATAATTAAAGTAAGAGACCTAGCTATTCAGCCCACTCACCAGAGCAAAAGAGAAAGAGGGAGGAGTTACAGCCAACTATAAAACAATAATATGATCACGCAAATGTGGAAGAGCAGGAGAGATTAAAGGGAATTTTGGGAGAACTAAGGATTTATGGGGAATGAATTCTAAGGTTCAAAATCTCCATTTATACAAAGTTCAGCTGTAAAATGGAATAATAGAATATACCTCCCAGGGTTGTGAAGATAAAATAAGTTTGTGAACTGCTTAGTAACTTCAAGGTATAACATAAATTCCACTTATTGTTATTATTATAAATATAAAGTACTTTGAAAACCTTAAAACACTATATAAATGTTAGCTATTTGTTATTACTATTATTCCCATTTTCCAGACAGGAAAACTGAGACTGAGTGGTTAATCGATTTATCCAATGTCATGCAACTTGTGAGTATTAGAGGCACGATTCAGAACCATCTCTCTCATGATTCCAAAGTTCTCTGTTCATTCTACTCCATTTATTCTCTCTTCCATATAAACTCACAAAATCTTCCAAAGAAGGAATATGAATTTTGGGGGTTTTAAGGAATCTCCCTTTGATCCCAAAACACAATAAGAGGAAAGTCATTTTGAGTTCTTCCTCCATCTTTTCCTGAGCTCCTTCAAAAGAGTCTTGTTAAGGATGTTGAAATGGGGAATAAGGTGGTCCTCATGATACCAGATTTGAATCATGGTGACCTTTGATGTTAGGATTGCAGATTGACCAAGAAGCCCGAAGTATCCAGAATGCCTGAAACTCAAGGCTGAGGGGATTTTGAACTTGTCAATGTGATTGTACTCTAGGAATTGATTTAAACTTTGAACCCAATCCCCTTTCTATTTCTGGAAACTGAGGTAGTGCAGGGGTGGGGTGGGGAGGAGCAGATCCTTCCCACATGTTGGGGAGAGTAAGTTTGTATGTTTGAGATTGTACATTTTGAAATAAATACTTCTGTGTAAAAGCTAATGTTAAAGACTGATGAAACTGGGACACAGGGGGCTACCCCTAAAATTGAAGGAATTCTGGAGGACTCAGGAGTCAAAGGCAGAGAATCTAGATATCTCCCCAAACCTCTTAGGGGTATCAAAACTCTTGGGGAGGAGGGAAGATCTAACCTATCTGGCCTTCAGGTGGTGGGGGCCAGGGGAGACTATGTTTCTGATGAAATTACATCTTTAGGTTTCTTAGATATGTCAGAGACTGTTTGAAAATTACTGGCATATGTGATGCCATAGCCTCAGGTGTATGTCTGAACCTCCTTTGTCAACAATCCCAGACTCAGAATTGTTTGGAGAGAAAGCAGCCTAAATAAAGGCAAGAATAATTCTTTTGTTCTTTAGGTATTATTCAAATTGTTTTTACTTTCTCTTCCTATGTTAACATTTATCTACCCATACTCAGCAGAGGAATATATTAAAACAGAGCAGAAGACCAGTAGACTCTGCTTGTAGATCATGGCCCTAGTCCTTTTGGGGTAAGTTGCTGGTATGGACTTGCTCATTTGTACAGGACCCCAATTTCTGCCTGTCTCCTTTGTCCCCTATTAGATTTGACTCCTTGGATGATAACTCTGTCCTGTTGGCTTAAACCTTGCTCTCTTGACTGCCTCCTTCTGGCTCTCTGCCAATATAGTTTGAACTATTGTTCTTTGTGGTACTCTTCCTCCCTCCTTCCCTGTTCTCATTGACATCCTGGCTTTGGACTTGTGCCACTCAGACATATTCAAAGAGGCAGCATGAGATATGGGTTGAATATTGGATTTGGCACAAAGAGACTTGGATTTCAGTTTTACCCCCAACACTTAACTGACCTTGTGATCATGGCAAGTTTTTTAACCTTTCTCCTTATTTGTAAAAGTGGCACAATGGTGCTACCCTTACAATCTGAGAGAATCATGAGGAAAATACTTTGCAGACTTTAAAGTACTAGATAGACAGAAGTGATGACAAAGGTGATGATTTTCTAGCTAGGGTCTCTCAACTAGCTAGGACAGTGATGGTGATCCTTTTAGAGACTGAATGGCCAAAATGCAACCCTCATGCTGCATGTGAGCCACTGAGGTAAGAAGAGCTCTCATTGGACTGCTGGGGCGTAAATTCAAATTCAGTTCTCTTGGTGCCAAATCCAATATTCAATCCATATCCCATGCTGTCTCTTTGAATATGTTTGAGTGGCACAAGTCCAATGCCAGGATGTTAGTAAAAATAGGGAAGTGGGGCAGGTGATGTGAAAAATGTCCTCAGGCATGGTGGAAAGGGGGAAGAGAGCAATCTCTTCTGGCATGTGTGCCATAGGTTTGCCAACACAGATCATGGTCCGAGTAACCACCTACTTCTCCAACCTGTTCATAATGAACATTTTTCTTCCATCTTAGTCACAAAACATGGAAATCTGCACAATACCAAAATTTTTTTGTGCATATATATTGTAAGCCAACAACTTCAGGGATATGGCTAGAAGTCTGAAATGAGAATCTTAATAGTTTTGACTGTAGATTAATGTTTGTTCTGACACATTTAGGAAGATGGGCCAATGTTCACACCCAGAATATTTTGGTCAAAGCCTTCTTATTTGAAGCCCTCTCCCACCTAGATTTTGGGATATCATTCCTTCTAGGTTCTCCTCCTCTTGCCTAAGCCTTTGCTTTTTGGTCCTTTTTATTCTTCTATCTCTAGAAATACACCTAGGTTTCTACTTTTCTCCCTATTTTTTCCCTTAGAAATCTCATCTACCTTTATATCTTTGAACATACTCATTCTCCAGTGCTCACCATTTACCGCTTCTTCTAAAAGCTTTCCTTAACTCCTGTAGTCCAGATAAATATTTTCCTTCCCTGACCACTCCAACTTAGTCACCTATAGATCACAGTTTAAACTTAATTGTTCTTTAATCACATGCTAGCTTTCTCTATCCAAGTCAATGAACTAGACTGTAAACTCCTAGAAGACTGAGACTGTTGCCCTTCTTCTTGTTGCCCCAATGGTAGCTGGCACAGGGCTGGACACATAACAGATGCTTATTAGATACTTTAAAAATATTGATGGGTTATAGGTATCTGGGTGAGTCTGCATTTAGATTTGCCCTTTCAGTGATGCAGTATATTTCAATCTGTATTATATGGACCCCTGGTGTCCCATGTGATGTGAATGAATGAATGAATGTAAAAAGGCTCTCATCAAAACATTACAATGCTAATGCCATTTCTCCCTCTAAAATATTAAATATAAAATTGCATATGTATTAAAATGTGATATGTGACCATTTTCCAATTTGAAAATAATTTCCTCTTTGCTCATCTAAAATTACCAAAGCCCCTAGGTTTATCTAAGGAACACACCATGTCCCCAGAGCTCTCAGACCAGCATTTATGGGGCTTCTTAAAATATTTCAGGTCCCCAAGGGTTCTGTGGCCAAATTAGTTTGGGAAGTGCTCCAAAGCATGATAGGATTGAAACCATCTACAATAATCACATATTTTCAAGAGTAACAACTAGTTGCCCAACAGGTTTAAAAAGAAAGAAGTTTTGAATTCCACAGCAGATATTCTTGCTTTGGAGTGCAGTGCTTTGGAGCACATAGGACTGAAGGTGGGTTAAATAAAGCTAACAGGTTTGTTGCCAGAAGGGACCTCAGGGGCCATCTAGTCCAACATCCTCATTTTATAGATTAGCAGACTGAGGCTCAGGGAGATTGCCATCTTCTATTCCATATGGATATGTGTTCTTTTTTGACACTCTGAAGAGAAGAGTACCTCTAGAGAAAACACTGTAGAGAAAAGCTAATACTTTGACAAAGTCAAATAACCCAATACTCAAGGCAAGTAGAAGTGAATTATATTTTCATTTTCATTTTCTTTTTTCTTTTTTCTCTCTCCCTTCCTTCTTTCCTTCCTCCCTTTCTTCCCCCCCTCTCTCTCTTTCCTTCTTTCTTTCTTCCATCTTAGAATCAATACTGTGTATTGGTTCTAAGGCAGAAGAGCAGTAAAGGCTAGGCAGTGGGGGTTAAATGATTTGTCCAAGGTCATACAGCAGGAAGTGTCTGAGGCCAAATTTGAACCCAGGACCTCCCATCTCTGGGCATAGCTCTCAATCCATTGAGCCACCTAGTTGCTCCTGTACATTGCATTTTCAAATCATAGAAAAGGCTCATTCAATTTAACACGAGAAAGACAAAGTAGAACCATGCTAAAATGTTATTTTCTGTTACTATGGGATTCATTATAGGTGAAAAAAGTGAAAGATCTGTGTTTGACTCAGTATGTGGGCACTTCTGGTGTGGAGACAATGTATGAGGCAGGCAGATCACAGCTTGTAAATTAGCAAAATAGTGGCTTGCCCCAAATTTGAACATAGGTCTTCTTGGAAGTCCAATATGCTATCTACTATACCTGTGTTGGAGAACCTATGGAATGCATGCCCAGAGGTGGCTGCTCTCCTCCTCATCTCCACCATGCCTGAGGACATTTCTCACATGCCCTGCCTCTTTGCCCAGCAGTCCAATGGGAGTGCTTCCTCTCTCCCCTGTCTAGGGTAAGGGGACGACCCCCATGTGGTGTGAGGGTGCAGTTTGGGCACTCAGTCTCTAAAAGTTTTGCCATCACTGCATTATACTATATAACTCCTTGTGTCTTTTGAAGAAGGGATAATTGAATCCTGCCTAATACTAAATTCTACTTGAATATAGCAACAAGAGTTATCTATATCCATGTTTAGGAGAAAGCTTAAGATTCAGAGCTGGGTTTCACACTTGTTTAAATTGCCTGAAATGATACAGAAAAAAGATCCACTCTGAATAATTATGTGAGTGATCAGGCCATATACCTGTTTCAGAGCAGGCAAGAATAATAAATCCTCAGAAAACCATTCCTGGCAATGCAAACTCTGGATGTCTGTTCTTCAGTTCTTCATAGGTTTCTATTGAGTGCCATACCTAACTATTTTGTGGACTCATGGACACTTCTTATATAATCTGAAATGTCTTCCTCCTACATTAATTCAATTCAATTCAATTAAAATTCAGTAAACTATCATGTGTCAATCATTGTGCTAAGTACCATAGATACAAAGACAAAAGCGAAAATGATCTGTGCCATCAAGAAACTTACAGTCTAGGGGCAGCTAGATGGCTCAGTAGAAGCACAGTTAGTTGGCTCAGTGGAAAGAGAGCCAGGCCTAGAGATGAAATGTCTTGGGTTCAGATCTTCCTAGTTATGTGACCCTGGGCAGGTCACTTAACCCCAATTGCCTCACCCCTTATCACTCTTATGCCTTGGAACTGATATTTAGTATCAATCTTAAGATGGAAGGTAAGTGTTTTCAAAAAAAGCAGTTTACATTCTACTAGGAAAAGATAACACATACACAGATAAATACATACAAAATCTAAGTGAAATAAATACAAAGTAATTTTAGAGAGGACAAAAAATATAATTTTAGAGAGGACAGAAAAGACCTAATGGAGGAGATGGTACTTGAGTTGAGCTTTTAATAGATATAGGAATTACAAAAAGGCAAAGATGAAGAGGACAAATATTTTGAGCATGGAGAAGAACTTGTTCAGAGGCCCAGAGATAGGAGATGGAATAACCGTTTCTACTAGTTTAGATTCTACTAATATTACTATTCTTTGTTCTATTTTACTTAGAATCAGTATTTTTGTCACTCAATTGTTTTAGTCCTGTCCAACTCTTCATGACCCCATTTGGGGTTTTCTTGATAAATATACTAGATTGTCATTTTCTTTTCCAACTCATTGTACATATGAGAAAGGTGAGGCAAATAGGGTTAAGTGACTTATTTAAGATCACACAGCTTGAAAGTGTCCATGGCCAGATTTAAACTCCTGACTCCAGGTCTGGTACTCTATCCACTGAACCACCTAGTTGTCTTTACTTAGAGGCAGTCCTAGACCATTATTAAGATTAATTTCTCTTTGATGTGTGGTTTTTCTCTCATCAACTAGTTTGGAATAGAGAATGCTAGGACTAGATAAACCTCTTTCTATTCTTTCCAGAGCCATAACTAGGATGGGGCAACAGGAGTTTTTTCCAGGGCACCAAATTTAGAGTGTCCTATAATCACTTATTACAACATGTAACAACAATTAGTGCCTAGTTGGGAAGAATGAGTAATTGAAATAGGAGACTTCTAGTTATTACCCTGAGGTGAATTCCAAATCCCAGTTGTTTTCTTTCTCTCTTGCCCCTCTCAAATAAGGATGTGAGTTGTGATATTTGTCCAAGGATAGCTTGTGTTAATTGTCTTAGGAATAGAAACTCAGTACCTTCCTCAGGGCCAGGCAGCTAGGTGGGACAGTGGATATTTTGTGACACCTGAGCAGTTCACTTAATACATTTTCCTAAACTATAAAATGGGAATAAAAGTGGAACCAACTCATACTATTGTTGTGAAGATCAAATGAGATAATATTTGTAAAGCACTTAACACAGTGTCTGGCACAAATTAGGCACTTAAATGTTTATTTCTTTTCCTTCCTCTACTCTGGGCATATATAGATGTGTTAACAATTCAGATTGATTGTTAGAAGTCTTCCCTTTGGGATACTTTGGAACAGTCTTGGAAATATACAGATAGTATTGCTATAAATTGGCTAAACAGAGTTGTTCCTTCCCTGAATACATGATGATATTGGCCTAGGAATGAGATTGGATGTTAAAGATAGCTATGATTTTATTTCATCCATAAGATATATATGTGTACTGCTATTTGTGTTAAGTATATCTTTATATGAGTGTCTGAAAACAAGCATGCCTGAATACAAGCACACATATTTCATTCATCTATCTTGTCTAAAGAGCAAGGATTCTCATTCAGGAATTAAATCCATTTCTTTCAACTGATAGTGATTGTTGATTGTGGTGATTGTTGATTGAATGAACAATGGGAGACATTAATGTGCCTGGTGTTCAAGTTATTATGCTATAATATTATTACCCCCATTAAACCCTAAAATTCTTTGCTGTGTTTTTATCAAATGAAGATATGAATAGCAAGGGTTTCCTAGGTATTAAGATAATATCTCCACAGGGCCTCAATGTATAATCATTTTTTTTCTCTCAAGTATGGAGGAGAAGAAAAGACTTTTAAGTCTTTTTTAAGGTGATACAGACATTCTAAGGATGCTGATTATAAGATCTGGTTTTTCCTCTTCTATGCTTTGCTGGGGATAAGACAACCTCTACGGGGTTAATTTGGATGTTTCTATTTAAAAAAAAAGTCTTGTCTGTTCAGATACTATTATATTTAAAATATTTTCCCCCCTCCACTGGAAACCTACTTATAATAATATTTTATTCCCCCCTTAATTACATGTAAGAGAATCTGGGTCAAATTTAAAAGCCTTTGCATATAGATGGCTGTGTGTGCTGATATTACCTTAATGTCCTATTATATTTGTGAGAGGGAGAAAATACAGCATTGCCATATTCCTCGGCTGAGTAAAAATATTCAAACCTCTCTTTCAATAAATATTTGAAGGAAATACCTAAACTACTGCTTTTAATTTGCTGTTATTAAGAGAGTACAGGTCTGGGATGTAGTGGTTGGTGCTTACTATCTAACTGGATGATTACTCTTTTTTTTCTTTAATAATTTTTATTTTTTAGAAAAGTTAACATGGTTACATGATTCATGCTCTTACTTTCCCCT
>NC_058131.1:97774901-97829090 GCF_016433145.1 Gracilinanus agilis
TCTTGCCCATTTATCAATTGGGGAATGGCTTGATTTTTTATACAATTGATTTCACTCCTTGTATATTTGAGTAATTAAACCCCTGTCAGAGGTTTTTCTTATAAAGATTTTTCCCCAATTTGTTGTTTCCCTTCTGATTTTGGTTGCATTGTTTTTGTTTGTACAAAAGCTTTTTAATTTAATATAATCAAAATTATTTTATTTTACATTTTGTAATTTTCTCTAACTCTTGCTTAGTTTTAAAATCTTTCCTTTCCCAGAAATCTGACAGGAATTCTCTTTGATTCTAGGCTTCTCTCCTGGCTTGCTTCTAATTCAGCTCTGTCCCAGGTCCTGATATCAGCCATGTTTCTAGGGCCGGGAAACAGAGGATGCCTGCATTCTACAGTTCTAGCTCAGGAGGCAGGGAAGGTGTCACACCAAGAGTGCCTTGCTGCTGGCTGGTCCTATTTGGTTTGGTGGCTTTAATTATGTTCTTGCCTTATTCTTTTGGGCTCCAAAACCCTGCCTTAAATTTCTAGTCACTAAGACCCTTTCTTGTCTCACTATATCTGAGTTTCCGCTTTGGTTCTCTGCTCTTTGCTCATTTTCTTTAGGACTATGTTCCTGCTGGGCTTTCACTAAGTCCTTCCATTAGAGTGGATCTCTTGTGTTGGGGTCTAAGAAATGCCTCTTGTCTCTTGATGGGTTGCATTTCTACACATTGCCTGATACCAGATTACTCTGACATTACGCTCTATCTTCTTGCTAGAATTCCTTTGTATGTTCACTACTAGACCTCTCTGCTACCAAATACCTACATCTGTCATCTAGTGCCCATCTCCACATTCCCCTGATGTTCCTCCTACCTATTAGATACAATGGTATGATGTAGTGAGAAGAACCCTAGACCCAGAGTTGGCATCGATCAATTGATTAATAATCAATAAACATTTACTAAGTGCTTACTATATTTTGGGAATTTGGGCTTTGGATAGGAAGGGAGGAAAAAATGGAAGGAAAGAAGAAAGGAAGGAACTAAGCATTTCTAAAGCACTTTCTAAAGGCCAGGCCTAGTACTCAGAACTGGGAATACAAATACAAGCAAAAATAAATATTGTGCCTTCAAGGACTTTACATTCTGATGGGGAAAAAATACACACCAGGGAATTAAAAAAATTTGGGGCTGTGGGTGCATGGTACAAGGGCATGATTTTGACTTCTGAATGTCACTATCAAAGACAGGAAGCACTGAAGTCTGGTTGACTGAAGCCATTCCACAAAGTGTGGTTCCCAATAGGAATTCACCAGATTGAGAAGGGGAGCCAGAATGGTTGAGGGACATTTCCAATGTGAAAAGACTACAGAGGTAGGTCTGTGTTCAGAGAAGAGGAGATGCCAGATGATGGATGGAAGTTCCATGATAAAACAGCAGCTGGAGAGATATGAACAAAGAATATAACAGTTAGCTGCTCATAAGGAACTTATATTACAATGAGGAAGACAAGTACTTTTATCATTATGCATAAATACACATACATAGATGTGTATATTGTTATATTCAATAATCTGGGAAGAGATGGATGCCACCTTGACTGACAGGGATGGCAGTTGAGAGACTCGAAATGTTCCCAGGTGCCATGAGCCAGAGGCAAATGTCGGTTGGCCCCACCCTACATATATCCCTCACAGCTACATTGGAAGAGGTCTCTGGACTCAGAGGCTGAGAACTGGAGATCATAGATTTCTGCAAGCTTCTGCGGTTCTATCTGTGAGTGGGTGGCTGAAGGATGGTGAAGGGAGGTAGAAGAAGAAGAGGGTAGGAATAAGCCTGAATCTATTTCCTGGCTGGACTGTGAGAGCTAGTGAACCATCTGCACTAGTAGTGAGAGAGCTGAGAGAATAACGACCATAAATACATCTGCAGCAATAGCCTTCCCTATTCTCTGGCTTGGCTATGGCCAAGTCTGGCCAGAGATAGAGGGAGAGAGTGAAATCTCAAGCCTCCACCAGATTAATAGCCTCTAGTCCTGATTGTTAATTAGTCTAATAGATAATAGATCAATAGTGTTTCCAATCACAATCCTTGACCTTGTTATCGTTTCCCTATTTATAGATAAAAGAGTGTTCAATAACAAGTACCTTTCTGAGTGGTCTTTCTATCATGGCCCTTGGGAAGGGAGTCAAACACATGCAGATCCTGAATGTTATCCAAGGCTGATCAATAGTCCAATACCAATTTATCCAACCCCAGGTTGGAACTGAAAAGGTTACCCATCTATCTAACCTCTCAAGGGTCCTTACTTGGGCAACTATTAAGGAATCCCTAACAGGTTATCAACCAAATCTGTTAGAGAGAAGGGGATATCTTACAGCAGCAGTCAGGTGATTGGAGTAGGTGTTCCTCCCACCAACTGCAGCTGAGGAGATTATAGACAGATACACATCATCACCATCATTATATATCTATATTCTCTCTACCACATTATTTCTTTAACAATATGCATATAAAATGAGCTTGCTTTCTTTGCTTATCTTTTGTTCTTACTGGATGTATGACAATAAAAGAGGACTTGGAGAGGCAAATGACTCCTGTATCTAGATAGTGCTCTTAAAAAAATTAATTCATTAATTGATTTGCTTGTTTGTTACATTAAGAGATCCAGTTAACACTTTTCCTCTCCTCCCATTAGAAAAGGCATCATTTGACATATATTTCTCTCTCTCTCTCCCTGGTTCTCTCTGTCTCTCTCTGTATAAAACTGTCTTATTTATTTCTATTTTCCAGTTCTTTTTCTGGGGATAGACAAATAGAAATCATTCTTCAAATAATATATCAGTTTCTGTATATAATATTCTCTTGGTTCTGCTCATTTCATTCTTCATAATTTCATTTAGGTCTTTCAATGTTTTCTCAAAATTAATCTGTTCATCGTTTCTAATGGTGCAGTAGTATTTCATCAAAAACACAAACCATGACTTTTAAAATCTCTTGGGATCATTTTTTATCTCAAAAATGGATTTTGGGAGGTATAAGATTCCCATCAAAAGATACTAATAATTGCAAGGCATTTTCCAACTTGAAATTTGGGACCATAGACTTCAAATCAGCATCAGACACAAGCACTCAGATGAAGAGACAGAATACTCTGTCTTTTACCTGACTGCCCTTAGGGAGGTATAGTGGCTACAAGCCTGAGCTATGGACAAAAGAGCTCTTAGTCCAGCCTTTGAGCCTCTATTCCTTGCTAAAGGTACCAGATAAAAGCCAGCCAGAGTGCTACAGGCTAAGATGAAATCTAGTCTTTTTTACGGGACACACAAAGGGAACAGGGTACATAAGTGGCCAGAGTAACTCAAACCTCCAATGCTATAGAAGTACTGGTGTAATCGGGCTGTTCTCTACTGGGTAGTGCATCTCTTGGTTGGTTGTCCTATGTCTTTTCTCTGCTAGGGATCATGCTGTGTCTGCTAGGTCTCTATTTGCCAATCTGCATTTTGATACTTTCCACTTGTGTGGTAGTTTATCCTTGTCAGATATCATTCAATCAATACAAATTAATAAGAGGTCTTGTGCTAGCAAGGCATTGGGGATTTAGAGACAAAAGAGGAAACGATCTATATTCTCAAGGAAAATAATAAGTACACATCAATATACAATATGAGATAATTTCCAGCAGAAGTTGTAAAGCTTCTTTTTTCTTTGTTTTTGCTGCTATATAGCAGCTTTCTACTCAGTTAAAAACAAAACAAAACAAAAACAACAAAAAACAAATAGCAGAACTCTTAGTGGATAGTCCTGAAGAGCTGAAGCCCAGTAGATGGTGTCAGAGAGTGGTTTGGTTAACAGATAGTCTAGTGAAAAAGAGAGATTAACCAATCAACCCAGAGAAATTGCACCTAGTAGAGACCAGAGACACAATGCCCAGCAGAGGGGCATGATCACGTCATTATACTAAAAGTAAAAGAAGCTTTAAAGCATTAAAGATGTGAATCACCCTGGTTATGCATTTGTTCTCTCTCCTATGTGTGTGGTCTTCATACTCATACCCTGGTGACACATCTTCTGTTTGTGTGCCCTCCCTCCACTGGTGATGTGGACATTTCTGAGTGCTTACCTCAAGGGAGACTCTTTTCTTTCACCTAAAATCAGGTTTCAGCTTTCAAAATCCTGAGACACTTGACATTCTTTGCCTGTTTGAAGATGGCTATACAAATAAGCATTTGGAAAGTTAAATCCAAGAATCTAGGAATCATGCCAGAAAAAGAGAAGGAAAGGAGAAATAATTTTAATAATCACACAGCAATTAAGAATTCTGTGACAAGTTGCCAGGATATTCACTTATCAGTCACTGGTTCTGGTTGAGGGGATGGTCCCTGGAGCTCACATCTCTGATGGGACCCAGGATTATTAGGTAGAGCAGGAAACTGACACCAGGGCAGATATTGAGAATCCACTTACCTATTTGTTTGCATGGCTCTGCCTGCTTTCCATCCCATCACTGAAGCAATAAACCTCATGGAGGGGCTGGGGATTAGGGGTCCTCTCCACTCAATCCACCAAGAGCTCTTATGAGGATGGTTAGTTCTTTCTCCCTATTTACTCTAGCATCAGTCCAGCATCTGGGACTACTAGACAACTATAAGACATTTCACCAGCAGATTTTAGATGACTGAAATCTCTGTTTAATTTCTGTATTGTTGCAATGTATTAGATATTAAGGTTAGATTAATCTAGGATAAGAACACTAAAATAACAAGAATGGACCAGGAGACAGAAAAACAGTGTTTTAGGCTCTGAGTGATAGACATATTAGAAGGCGTGAATGGCTTTAAATAGGAATTTCTGATTATACTTACATATGAATATATTCCAAGTATATATGTAATATATATTTATATATTTTTGTTACTAATAATTTTAAACTACATTCAATTCTTTGCAACCCTGGTTGAGGTTTTCTTGGTGAAGATATTGGAGTGGTTTGGCATTTTCTTCTTCAGCTCATTTTATAGATGAGGAAACTGGGGCAAACAGGATTAAATGATTTGCCCAGGGTCACACAGCTAGTAGGCATTTGAGGACAGATTTGAAATCAGAAAAATCAGTCTTCCTGACTCCAGACTGATACACACACACACACACACACACACACAAACTCTCATATATGTAAATCTATATATATATACATATATACATTCAGAAACATAAATGCCTATGATTTTACAGATACAGGGAATCCTCTTTTACTTAGAGTTTTGAAGAGTTGTTTTGGAGTACTGAAAGGTTGGTTATATGACTTTTTTTAGGGTCATACAACTAGTCTGTTAACAGAATCAGAACTTGAACTTGGTTCTTCTGTCTCTAGTACTGGTTGTCTATGCATATATGGAATAACTGAATACAATTCTTTCCTTAGATACCTCCTAGCTATGTGACCCTGGGAAAATCATTTAACTTCATCAGCTTCAGATTCCTCATCTGCAATACGAGGATAATAATAGTGCCTACTCCACAAGACTGTTGTGAGGATAAAATTAAATAACATATGAAGTGATTTACAAAGTTTAGAATGATATACACAAACACATATATTCTCAGAATACACATACACACAACCAAACATCTGTGATTTCATTAATCTGGAAGTTGCTTCCAATGATACAGATTTCTACATTCAAGACATTTTGTGCCACTCTGGACCGTGGTATTCTTGTAAATTTGTCAGTGATGTCTCAATCCAATATGCCATAGGTCTTCCTCACTTCTTCCTTGATATTAGGAGGCTACCAGGAGCACGTTGGCTATTTATCTACCATCCCTTGCTCTAGCCACATAATCAGTCCATCTTTTCTTCTTGTCATATAATTCCTTGAATATATATATATATACATATATATATAAAAACAATATATATTCACATGTAACTATTTTTATTATTTGAAGTTCTCTATCTCTATTGATTGTATTTTGTAGCCTATTCATACTCATTATGTGCCTTTCCATTACCTTCTGTGCTAACATTTAATTTTTTAGATACTATTGTATACTGTGTCTCATTGTACAACAATTCTAGCACTCTGATGGTATTAAAAATATGAGCCTTTGTTTTCATGGGAATCTTGGGGTGATTAAAGGTTCCTGGAGGCAATTCAGCTCAATTTCTTCCCACTTAGATCTTGGTTCAAACTCTTTTCGATCTAAACTCTTGTTCTAGTCATGCATATATTGATGGACAAATTCTTTCAAGTTTTCCATCCAGATGCATGCTGTCATCTCGACAATTGACATTCTTCATCCACTTGGTCTTCCTTATGTGGACAGTAAGACTAAACCCTTTTAAGTGACTACAGAACTCTTCTAAGAGATCCTGAAGTGTGCTGGTGCTTGTTACAATGAGCACAGTGTCATATACAAACAGGAGCATCTAGAGGACTTCACTATCTACAAGGAATCCTTCTTTAACTTGGACTCTGCACTGAATCTCCCCCATCACATCAGTGAGCATGTTTGGGAACCATCCATCTTCCTGTTTTATGTCTTACCTAATTAATGTTCATGGTCAAAGGGTCAATGGAGTTATTTCTGTTGTCATATCTTTTAGGAATATTTTATGATTTTGATGTCTAGATGGAAGAAATCTTTTTGTAAAAAAAATGACTATAAGACAGTGTTACGCTCTATCAGATCAAACATTTTTTTTTGGTAATCAACAAACAATAAGCCTAATGGGATTTTGTAGTCTCTACATCTTTCAGTTAAGTATGAAGTGACAATGATCTGACATATTGTTGAATATCAATTGTACAAGACTGTTTTGTTCTCCACTTACATACTCATTAAGATTATCTTTGATTTGGAAATAGAGGAGTCTTAAAGATTTGTATAGAAAAAAGGATCAGCATATAGATCAGTAGTTATTTATACCCTTTGTGGATACCTCTTCAGTACTGATAAGGTCTGAAGATTCCCTCACATTTTTTATTTTCTCCCTTAGATACCCTGTATTTCAGTGTCTACACAGTTGTAGTGCTGTCTTACCTCTAGCACAGAACTTTTCTATAAACACAATTAAATCTGGCTGTTTTCCCTGTTTTTTTTTTGTTGTTGTTGTTCTCTTTAGTGCTTTTTTTTTTACTTCCTTTACAAGCACATCTGGGAATGTTATGTTAGTGTCCTAGTACAGAGGTTTCACTGTCCTTGATGGAAGAAACCCAGTTTGTTATAAAGTTGTTTTTTTTCACAATTCTTTTCTATTTTGTACTTTTCTTAATTTTCATCCTTAAATAACCTTGGCTTGACTTTGGTTAGTTGTATGTATTGCAAAACTTTCTTTAAATTAGTTTAACCCTCCATTGCTTCTCTCTGCTTTGTGAGATAACAGATTTTAATAGACTTTCTTTTTTGAGGACCATCCTGGTTAACTATGTATGAAAGGCACATCACTAGTAGGCTGGCCATCTGTTGATGAATTTCTCAGCCTGGAAATTCATGAAACAATTTAAAATGTATGTATATAAATATGTATAGCATAGTGTAACCAATCTCAGAGTCAGAAAGATCTGAGTTCAAGTCTTGACTTGGATGCATACTGCTTGTGTGACCTTGGGCAAGCTATATAACATTATAGTGTCTCAGGAAGTAAAGTAGAAGGATAGATTTCAATCTGCATTATTAGATATATTTCACTCATTAGGAGTTTACTATGGCAAGTATCATATACATAAATGCATGTATATTCCATAATTTGAGAATTAGAGGGGAACTGAGAGACTCTCTAGTCTAAGTCAAGCCTGAACAAGAATCCCTCTTATATCATAGCCTATAGGATGTTGTCTACTTTTTGCTTGAAGATCCCCAATTCGGAGAAGCCTTCTACTTTCCAAGGCAACCTGTTTGAATTTTGGAAAGTTCTAAATGTTGGAAGGTCTTTCTGATGTCCAGTATAAATTTGCTTCTTTGAAATATGTACCTATTTCTCCTGGTTGCTCCTTCTATGGCCAAATAGTTCAAATCTAATTACCCTCTTTGATGTGACTGCCCTTCATGTACAACCATAATTTTCTTTTAAAATCTTTTCTTTGTTCTAAACAATTACAGTCCTTCAAGTAATCCTCATATGGCATGAATTTGGAGGCCTCATACAACCTCGGTTACTTTCCTCTGTGAACTACCCATTTTATCAGTGCCCTTCTTAAAATGTAGTGTTCAGAACTGAATGTAATACTCCAGGTATAGTCATACATGCATATATATGAGCAGCAGTGGGACATAATGACTACAGCATGGCCATGGAGTCAGGAAAAACCAGGTTCAAATCCTACCTCTGACACATACTGTATGACTAGGCGATTCTTTAAGGCTATAAATTTCACAACATTGCTCATATAGATAAATAAATCCATTTTCCTCCCCAGAAATTCCACAGATAAAATATCAGATCTAGACCGAAAAAAGTCCCCAGATAGATTTATTTTTGTTGTTGGAAGACTAGGCTAATATGATTTAAAAATTATTAATTTCTTTGGTTTTTAATAGCACTTTCATTTCCAAATATATTCCTTTCCTTCTAACTTTCCCTGATAGCTATTCATCAGGAGAAAGAATTAAAAATAGAGAAATAAAAAAAATCAGCAAAACTGATGAAACACATCTTATACTGACTGAGTCTGACAGTATAAGAAATATTCTATATCCATACCATATCTATAGTTCCTCACCTCTGCAGAGAAAGGAGAGAGGTCTAGCATGCTTTTTTTTTTTTTTGTAAAGACTATTGAATCAGGAAAGAATTCCTTTTAAAGGGTTAATCAGCTCCCTTGAACCTTTGAGGATTTTGTCTCCTCAGAAGGAACAAACTGATCTTGGTCTTGATCCAGAGAGGAGGAGGTAAAGGGATCTGTTGGGAGAGTGGAGTTTTTTTTTTTTGCCAGTGTCCAGCACAGTATGACATTGTGAGTGTGATATTGTGAGAGTTGAACTACATGAAGCCATGTGGTGGTGCTGTGGTTACAAGAGAGGCCTGATCTGTCTTGGAACTTTCCTCACAAAATTTCCCCAATGGAATGAGGCCTGGAGGAGCTCAGACAACAAGTACAAATTATAGCCTCAGCAAACCGGTAAACATGGAAATTAGAGCAAATCCGTCATTTCAAAGCCTTGGCTGCATTCATCTCTGCAAACCCCAGGGAATTCAGGGTGTAGGAAGCTCCTTGCTCCCCATCTCTCAGGGAGGGATTCTGGCCAGGGAACATGATGAATCAGGCCATTTGATGTAGAAGATGGGGAGATGGAGGGATGGGTTTTCCTTAACAAAATTTTGGGTAAGGGATCCTTGAGACTTCCAGGGCTAACTGGGGAAGCTTATTGCTCCTCTCACTTTGCTCTCAGCACTAGGTTGGAATTGTGGGGAAAGAAGAAACTTAACTAAAGCAAAGAGAGTGAGATCTGGTTTCAGAATAAAACAGAAGACTCTTCAAACAAGGAAATGCATCAGGTTGCTACTTGACTAGTCTTTATTCCCATTTCTGATTGGTGTATCGTGTTATCCCTCTTAAAATTTTGCTTTTTGTCATTCACAATGCAGCAATCATTCATCTGTATTCCAACTTGTAGAAAATGGTAAGGGTGCAATGATGCAACCGCCTTGTCTGAGTGTGAAGAAAGAGCATTTTCTTTATGAAATGCTAAAAATATTATGGCATACTTTTTACCATTTTCTCAGCCTATACATACGAACTCTCTCTCATTCTCTCCCACATACACACTGTTGTTTCAATCTCTTGTCCCTTTTCATCCCTTTTTAAATGTTTTCTGCCTCCCTCTCTTTCTCAAACACACATATTCTGTCTCCCCACTCGTCTTCTCATCTCTCACTCTCATA
The DNA here is from genome assembly GCF_016433145.1 of Gracilinanus agilis. NCBI lineage: Eukaryota > Metazoa > Chordata > Mammalia > Didelphimorphia > Didelphidae > Gracilinanus > Gracilinanus agilis. The sequence continues at coordinate 97,784,765 of NC_058131.1, forward strand.
GTCATAATGCTTCTTCCTTTAAAACACAAGACAATAGAGCTGAAAGAGATATTAAAGAATATTTAGTCCTTCCTTCTTAAATCACCCCACCCTGAATAGGTGGGTTTATTTTCTTGGACAAAGAAATTAAGGTCCCTTTGGCCTAGACCATTTAACTTTTCATATTTATTTGTGCATAGTTTTCAAAGGAGTTGAATGATCTGGATCCCCTCTTATTCTTCCTACACATTGTTTCCAATCGAATGCTTCTAAAATACTTTTCATCCCTTCCCTCCCTCTCATAGAAAATGGCTTCCCAAAGTCTACTGCATTAAGTCCCAATACCCTCTACCTTACTTTGTAGACCTTCTACATTCTGGTCTTCCTTCTCTAAACAGTCAATAAAAAACAGTTATTAAGCACCTACCATCTTCCAGGCACTGCCCTAAGTACTGAGGATACAAAAAAAAAAAGAACCATCCTTCATTTTAAAGAGTTTACATTCTATGGAGTGATAATTTGTACATCACTGAATATGAATATATACCAAATAAATAGAAAATAAGTGCCAGGGTATTAAATACAAGTAGGTTATGGAGAGAAGATAATAGTAGTTGGAGAAATCAGAGAAACCTGTAGTTGTTGGAGAAACCTGCAGAAAATGGTGCTTGATCTGAGTCTAGAAGGAAGAGAGGGATTCTTTGAGGTGGCAGTGAAGAATGTTTATTTATTTATGAAGAATGATCAGAAGCCTTGATGTATAGATAAGAAACAGAAAACAGGTCACTTTGATTGTAGTATACAGAGAAGGAAGTGATCTATAATGAGGATGGAAAGATCGTTTTTGGCCAGGTTGTGAATGTCTATTTAGCCTTATTTCCTCCTACATACCTTCTGCTCTACTCACAATGTTTCTACCTCTTTGTTAATTCTGTACCTCCTGCCTAAAATATCTTCCCCTCCCAACTTCCTAAATAATTCCTCCCTATCCTTAAAGGCCCATCTCAAGTCCAAGTGCCATAAAATCCTACTTGTTATTCTAGCCTCTACTTAGATTTATCTCATGGAAAGTACTCCTTTCATCATCTCATCTGCTCTGGGCCCAAGATGTCAACTAGCTAAAACGCTGAACTTATTAATATTCCAGTATGATATGGGTATAAGGCTATACCTTCTGGAGACAATGACCTTGTTTTTTCTTGTCCAACTCCCAAGTGACTGTAATGAGACTTTTAAGTCAATAAGGAAAGTGTTTTTATGTAGGCAGAAATGTAGGGAACCACAGACATGTAAAGCCAGTTCTTTGGGCAGATTTGCTAGGTAAGAATCTGAACTTTAGAAGGGAGGTGAAGTATATGTAGTGTGCATGTGTGTGTGTCTGTGCACATTATAATTGTAGCTGATTATTTGGCCCGTGACAACAATTCATATATATATATATGAAGCAATTGGAGGGACTAGTTGTCATGTCAATGCAAAATTTAAAGTACAGTGCAAGTCCATACCCACTCAGAATAATAGCCCATAATTCTCTACTGACAAGTTTAACTTTACAAGTCAGTCAAAAGATCCAATAAGTTTAAAGCAATGGTTTTGAGTGAAATAGTCTACTAGGAAAAATCACAACATAATATTCCTCCCATAAACCTTGGATACACTCTTTCACAAATATATATATGTATATGTATGTACATATATATTCATAAGGTATATATACACCTTCTGAATTTGCACAGTCTGGCATACATAATATGGGGACCATATGTGGCCAGGATGCATGAATGGAAGGTAACAAATATAGGAGATGTGGAAGCACTACTCCTACCTCCAACACTGTAGTGCTACTGATGTCTCCTGATTTTGTGGGCATGGGTGGGCAAGTAGTGTCCTTGGCATTGTTTTGTTCATCTTATGGTCACTGCTGAGAGTCTGAGCTAGGAGTATGGCTATAGTGCTTCTAACATTTTCTGGATCTGGTATAGATAGTTGAGCAAACAAATTCCTGTGTTGGCCATGTATAAAAAATGCTTCATTCTGCACTCTGAATTCATCACCTCTCCATCTGGGGGTAGATAGCATATTTCATCACAAGCCCTCTGGCACCGTGGCTGGTCACTGTGTTAATCTGTGTTCCAAAGCCTTTACAACAAACCTTTTCTCATCTTCCTTGATCCTAAGCCATCCCACTGAGATTGTCTCTAATTTACCTTGTATTTATCCTTTTCCTACATAGTTATTGATATATTGTCTCTGTCCTTAGACTTTGTACTCTTTGACAGCAGAGATCTTCTTTTGTCTTTCTTTATATCTCTAATATAACTCTAATATAATATGACTCTAATACTAATAATAATACAGTGCCTGTCACATAGTAGGTTCTTAATAAATTCTAGTTGACTGACTGGCTAGCAGTCTCCTTGATTTTGATCCATTATATATACATATATATGTGTGTTTGTGTATATATACCTTACGATAAATAAATAAAAGTTTTCCTTATAATGCTGAAAGGAAGGTGTCAGGGAGATGATTTTTGTTGCCTGATTCTTTGTGACCCTATTTGGGGTTTTCTTGAATTGGTAGTGGAATGGTTTGCTGTGTCCTTCTCCATCTTATTTTACAGATGAGGAAATAGAGGCAAACAGGATTAAATGACTTGCTTAGGGTCACACAGCTAGTTTCTGAAGTGAGGTTTGAACTCAGGTCTTCCTAGCTCCAGGTCTGGTACTCTGTCTACCTTCCTCATGGATATGATTATGCTAGCTTTAAAGATGGAGAAACAGAAATTCAGAGAGGAAAGGGACTTATCCAGGTTCAGGCAACCAGAAGTTTGAGGAACCTCAGTCAAAATCCAGGAGAGTTCCTACCACACTCTGCAACTTCTTTCTGAGTCACACCTTGGACAAGGCCCTGGTAATGCTCAGTATGTTAGAGTGCTATTATTCTCATTATTCTTTATCTCTGCTTTTGTGCCTGAATAAAACAAAGGAATATGCATTCCTCTGATTCTGTCTCTCTCCATACATACACATGTATAGATTAAACTCTCTCTCATTCTCTCTCAACCTTTGTCTCTATCTGTCTCTTCTTGCCCATCCTATCAACTATTCTTTTAAAAAAATAAAGTATGTCTATCTAAAGACATCATATGGATCCATTATATGGATCACTTCGCACAAAATCTCAACACTACCTGTGATGTCAAGCGTATACATTTTCATTAGGATTTCTCATTCATTTTAGTAGTTACCTAAACTTGATGTGTATATATTTGAGACCACTGGATTCTCCTTTTTGTCACCTGTAAACTTCTGGATGTTGCCATTGCTATCTCCTTTTTCTGAAGCTATTCTCTTGCATATCTAACAGTGTAATTGTGTATGTGTATGTGTGCATATATGTAGATATACAATATGTGTATAAATCTATATCTGTACATATTTGTCTATATCTATTACATATAATATTTGCACACAGTTTTATAATATATATGTAAAATGTGTGTGTGTGTGTGTGTTGTGTGTATCATTATAGACATCTGTATTCTTTTCAAGTTAACTTTTCTGTTCTACATCTCTTGCCTTTAATCATCAGGCATGACAAAAATACGTGTCCCATTCTCAGTTTCTTACCCAAGACTTCATAATCTTTGGCAGTTTTTTCTCAGTTACTTCTGGCAATATCATTTGTCCCCACATGAATCATCAGAAGTTGGGAGTAAGTTATCCATTGTAACAAGTCTCTGGGAGATTTTCTGTTATGTCTTTTGTATGCCGTAAGCAATTCAAATATTATACAACCAATGTAAGTCATTGCAAAATGTAATTTGCTCTTCATACTCATTGAGAGCCTCAGTTTTTATCTTTTAAGCTGCCTGTAGTTGTCCGGGTTTTACCACATAAGCATATTCTTGACTCCTTTATATCATTTTTCATGTTATAATAACTTGATAATTATACCCTCTTTCCTTTATCCTCACTTAGTAGCATCTTATTTTTGCCACCACTTGTTTGAATTCTCTTTTCTTGCCTATCTTGTTTTACCAACCATTTTCTCCTTTACTCTTTTCTTGTTTAATATTTTTCTTTACTTTTCCTCCTTCTGATCCTGCTTTTCTCTTCATTAAACTAGTTATTTTTCTTTAACTTTCCCTCAAGTTCATTTACTCTTATCCCCCTTAAATTCCCCGAACCCTCAAATTCTTCTTCTTCATAAATATAATACCTACTCTAGAATGAGAAGCTGAGAGCATCTTGCTAAGAATTCAAATCACTTAGCTAAGATGAATTACATCTTTGTGTACTACCTAGCCACTATGCAACCATGATGATGACTACTAAAAGAATTGACAAATGTGATTGATGAGCTACTATTAATACTACTTGAGAGATAATGGAGAATGGACTAAAGAGGGCAAATATCCATTTTTAAAAAGTGAATGGGTCAGAGCTTATGATGTGATTGACTTAAATTCCTGGGAAACTTCTATAATGTATTATTATAGGAATAGTTAATAAAATCTGGAAAAGGAAGTGATGATCACGAAGAACCAATATGACTTCAGCAAGAACAAGAAATGCTAGATTATCCATTTCCATTTTTTATAGACTTTCTAAAGTGGTAGATCAAAGAAATGTCATAATAGAGCTTATTTAGATTTTAGAATAGTGATTGATACACTTTTTCATGCTATTGCTGTAAAAGTGATCTAGATAAGACAAGGAATTAAAGGGATTAGGATCCTAAGTAGTAGTGAGAATTAAAGCAATTCATTGAACCACACTGACCACCTTATGACTGAATTCTGGAATTATTTGAGTTCCCTTTCTATTCAATTATGGGCCTAGTTCAAATTCTGCCTAGTGAGAAATTATTCAATTATTGGATTTGGGAGCAAGGCTTTTTGGATTGTTTGAACCTAGCCCTGTGTGGCTGAGAAAATGGACCACATCTACCTACTGTTTAGAGGCTCTTAACCAAGGACCTAGGTTATGTTGACCAGATTCACAGTCAGATCCAAAGATTTTTTTGGTGTAAGGTATTTTCTCATAATTGTACATCTCAAGCAACCCATATGTCTTATCTGAAAATTGGTCCCATACGGATTAATCAGTTACTGTTTTCACGTTCCTTTGATTGTTTACAGATATGTGGGAGGAGTGGCACATCTCTTTTTCTGAATTGAGGGACTTTAACCTGGTCACTCTCCCCCTCCCAATTTGGAAAGTCCCTAATCTTCCCACCAGTTAGAAATCAGATTACCTAATGTTTTATTATTTCCTTTTAATTAATTGGTCTTATTCAATTAATTGTTTTTTATGAATAGAAGTCTGTTACTCCCTGTATTCAATATCCCACCCCCTAAGCTCAAGAAGGGGCATAATCCTGATTTTTTAGGTAATTGCCATGCATTTCTTAATAAATTGATATGCTAGGAATATCAAACCTGTGTTTCCTCAGTTATGGTTTGTACACCTTGTTGCACCTTGTGACGGTGGCTTGAGAATTGGCTGAATAGCCAGATTAAAAGAATAGTCATTAATAGCCCCAGATCAACTTGTAAGGTTAGACCAGTGGAAAACCTTAGGAATCTACACTTGATGCAGGATAATTTAATATATGTTTCAATGATTTGAGTAAAAGTACAGCTGGCATGCTTATTAAAATTTTAGGTGACAAAAACTAGAAAGTATAGCTATCACATTCTCATAGAATTAGGGTCCCCAAAGATCTTTTTATGCTAGAACACTGGGCTGAACGTAATGAGATGAAATAATATAGAAATAAATGTTCAGTCCTACACTTGCACTTAAACAAATGATAAAATATAAAAATGGAGAAACACAGGTAGGCAGAGTCTGAAAAAGATTTGAGAGTTTCAGCAGATTAATAAACTCAATATTAGTACATGGAGTAGTCCAGCAGCCAAAAAAATCTAATGCATTATTGGGCTTTCTTAGAAGAGGTATATTTTCCAGAAAGAAGGTTATGATTATGCTACACTCTACATTGTTTAGATCATATTTGGAGGCTTTTGTTTAGTCCTGGACACCACAGTGTAAGGGATCCACGTTATAATCAAGAGAATGTCCAGAGAAGGGCAATCAGAATGACGAAAGGTATTGATTCCATGCCACATGAGAAATGATGATTGGAATATTTTGCATGGATAAGAGAAGACTCAGGAGGACATGATCATTATTTTCAAGAATTTGAAGAATCCAGGCACATGTCTGTAATCCAAGTCAACTAGGGAAGCTATCAGATCTTTGGAGTTTAGGATTTCTGAGCTGAAGTAGATTAAGATAATTAGGCATCAGGTGTCTACACTAAATGCTGAGAGCAGAGGATGGGGATGGGTGACCAGGTTGCTGAAGAGGGGTGAATATGTCATAGATAGATCAAGTTCTATGCTGATGAGTAGTGGGATTGGGTCTGTGATTAACTCCTGTATATGTAGCCTGGGTGAGATGGGGGAAGAAATAGTCTTAAGAAAATAAACAGTTTATACCAAAGTATTTACAGAGCAGTTACATGGAGGAGGCATCAGACATATTGTTTGGTTCTAGAGGACAGACTAGGATTGATTTTTTTTTTTAGGATTGATATTTTGAAGTTGCAATAAAGCAAATTGAGGTTTGATGTCAGGAAAAAAACTCTTCTCAATAATTAGATTTCAAAGTGGACTGAAATGATTTTACCTTCATTGTAAACAAATAGGGCCTGGGTGACCAATACACTTGTTAGGTATGTCATGGCAGAGATTCTCTTTTCATATAGTTTAGAATAGATGGAAACAGAGGGTCCTTCTAATTCTGAAAATCTCTAACTGAAAACATAGCTTGAGTGAGTTACATGGGTATTATGACAATGTGTATGTGTGTGTGTGTGTGTGTGTGTGTGTGTGTGTGTGTGTGTGTGTGTATTCTGAAGAAGATAGACTAGTTGTACTCTGCAAAATAGCTTACATATAATTTAATATGAATTTATCTCTCCAAAAGGTACTCAATTCTTTTTCTTCCTAAAAAACCAAATGTTTAAAATTGTTTTATATGTAATTAGAAAAAAATAAATTATTTGAAAAATTTTAAAAAAGAAAGGAACAAGTGGAATCTTGCAAGTATATAGAAAGTCTTCCTTTGATGCAACTAGGTGGCTTATTGGCTAGGCCTAGAGACAGAAGGTCCTGGGTTTACATTTGGCCTCAGATACTTCCTAGCTATGTGACCCTGGGCAAGTCACTTAACTCTAATTGCCTATCCCTTATTGTTCTTCTGCCTTGGAACTGAAACTTAGTATCAATTCCCAAACAGAAAATACGGGTTTAAAAAGAATAAAGAAAGATTTCCTTTGACAAGTTTCAACTGAAAGTCCCACATTTTATTTTACCTGAGGAGACCAATTTACTAGGTAGGGCATTCATGGAAAAGAACAGAGGGCAGTCATTCAACAGTCTAAGAGTCACAGTCATCTACTTTGCTCATTCTGTTCCTATACTTTCTCAAGTGAAGGGGGCATCTCTGTTCATTCTTAGACAAGTATTAGGCAAGAGGGAAAACCATCTTCAGTATATATTTTGCAAACTCCTAACCTGACAGCGACCTCATCAATATAAGACTTGGAGAAAGAGTTCACCATATCTGACACTACCATTGCCCATTGCTACCAATAGGCAGGTAAGCCCATGATACCTGGAAATAATAGATGCCTCACAAACCACTGGCTTTGCTTCCAGACTTCCATGCACCCATCATCCAGGGAAGCAACCCTTGTGGAAATGCAATCTGGCAACTGCCTCTGCTCTGAAGTCCTTTCCTCCTTAGTAGCCGCAGCTACTAGCCTCAGAAAAGAAAGTTCTAGATGTCAAAGTCCTTGGCATTGTCAACTAGTTCAATATAAAAAACAAATACTTTTTTAATTAATGAAAATCACACTAAATAAGATGCTATCTGCTTCACCATTGCATCCTAAGAGCCATTTGCTTTGTCTGATTTGCATCTGAAACCTTGACTATTTCTTGACTCTCCTTATTAGAATGTGAGTACCTGGAGAGCATGTGCTATCTTTTGTATTTGTATTAACAGCACTTAGCACAATGATTTATACATAGTAAACACTTAATAAATAAATGCCTGTTCATTTGTTCATAGTAGATTCTCCTTACAGTAAATAAATGGATGAATTTTATTATATGGAGTCCTGTGCTAAATGTCATGAGAAACACAAGGAAAATGAAGATGACATGGTTTTTGCCCTGAAGAAATTTATAGTTTGGCTGGTGTGACAAAACTTATGCATGTAGGACAGCACAATACAGCTGTGTTTTGAAAAGCATCTGAATATTTGAAGATGGAAAGGAATACCTTGGCCTGGAACAGTTAAGGAGGCTCCATGGAAAAGGTAGAACTTGAGGTGAATTTTGAGAATTTTTATTGATGGAATACAAGGAAAAAAGGGGAAAGCTTTCATTCACCAGCAGAGCCTATTGAATTTCTCCAGGTCTCAGGGAATAGTTTTCACCATCAACTTTGTGTTATGAGTTGTCCTAGTGCTATACATTAGGTGTGACTTTTGCGATCTTTCCATGTTCTCTGGGGAATACAGAGAGAGGGTGAGATCTCCAACCTTGTCAACTTTCAAGATCTGAAAGAATGAAAATCTTCTACCTATTGCAATCAGCTCTTCCACATAACATCTCGACATTAGAAGACACATACTACAGCCTTTCTCTTCTCTGGAATATCTTGAAAGGAATAGCTGAGATATGTATCCAGGTGGGAGAATAAGCATCCCTGGTGTTACCTCAGTACCCATCTTGTAGGAACATTGGTGCAGCTCCCCTGCAGTGACATCCGTATTACATTGTCAGGGAGAGTCACATGGCATAGGATAACACCAGGAAAGGACAATATTTTCTCTGTTCAGGAGGCATCCAGAGAGCACAATTTCTTTTTTTAATAACATTTTATTTTTCCCCAATTACATGTAAAAACAATTTTAACATTCATTTTTTAAATTTTGAGTTACAAATTCTCTCTCTCCTTACCACCTTCCCTTCTTCCTCATTCCTTCCAACTCTTCCCCTCTCCCTGAGATGACAAGCATTTTGATATAAATTTTACATGTGTAATCATGTGGAACATTTCCCCATATTAGTTATTTTGTGGAAGAAATCTCAGACAAAAAAGAAAAAAAGTTAAAAGTGAAATATAATGTGTTTCAGTGTGCATTCAGACTCCATCAGTTCTTTTTTAGAGGGACAGATGATATCATCTTAGATTGTTGCATTTCTGGGAATAACTGGGTCATTCACAGTTGTTCATCAAAAAATATCGCTGTCACTGTCTACAGTGCTCTTCTGGATCCACTCACTGAACTTTGCAACAGTTCATGTAAGTCTTTCTATTTTTTTCTGAAATCATCTTGCTTGTCATGAGAACTGTAATAAAAGAATAAGAATTTTCATTGACCAGTTGTCCAGTGTCTATATGGTAAATGCTAGAAAAGAAGCCCATGCTGTAATTGTTTCTCAGGCAGGTCAGAGAAATGTTACATCAATTGACCTTGATAGATCCCTCAAAGAGGAAAGAAGTATGCATATTAATATGCAAGATACAATGCAATTACTGTGAAGGCATCAAAAGAACCATCACTTTTGAAGACAAACTTTCCCTGGAAGCTCAATAAATATCTGAGAGAAAATGGGCCACCAAATTAGCAAAGAAGCTAGACTATGTTCCTGACAATAGGCATCTGTAATGTATTCCTAAAACAGCTGTTAGAGATCCTTTCAGAAACACCATTTCCAAAGGGCTTTTGTTTTTAGAGGGGAACCCAGCATAGAAAGTAAGCGGACAACTTAACTAGGCTTTCATATGACAATAATCCTGATGTTGGAAACAAGTCATGCTAGCACATGACTTAACTGGTTCTTGCATTTAAATTTATAAGGGAACCAACCATTCTCTCCCCACAGGTGTGAACTCACCAATTCTTTCTTCTTAGCTGAATTGTCCCCCCTTTTCCAGCAATCTTTCCTTAAAGACTCCATCCAGTTTCAATTGCTCCCAGTTGGTTTCTATCAGTCATGGAAGAATCCTTTATATTTATGTTCTCCATTTGTTTTTCTTTAGAGTGAGTTTTCAGGATGTTTGACTTTGAACCATGGAGAGCTCCTATATGACATTTTCCTTTTTTACATTTCCAATATTTAGCAAGCATTTCCTGTATCAAATGACAATTCTCCCCAGAGGATTGATGAATAGAACTCAGCTCACAGTAATTACTATTATTGTTGGTGCCTGAGTTACATGGGCCTAAATGCCCATGTAAAATTCATATTTGGGGCCTGAATTGTCCAAATACCTGTATTATATTCTTTACAAGGAGCTGACTGCTCAAGATCTCTGGTTTTCAAGATCTCAAACCCCATTTAGAGTTAGTTATGTAACCAAGGAAGTGTTGCAGGATTGGGAGTCAAATTCTAGTCCTGAATCTATTATTTGTTTGTTATGTGGTAACTCAGGTTAATGACTTTGAGGAAATATGTGTAGAAGATTCTTCTACTTTAGAAAGGCTCTCAAAAAATAGTTATCCTCCAAGAGGCAGGTCCCTTTCAACTCTGAGATTCTATAATTTTAAAACTTTTAGAGGCTTTAATTCTTTACCTATAAAAAGATGGAGCAGGTCTAAATGTCCAACTAATGCCAAAATCCCTTTTAGCTCTAATTTTCATTGATGATATAATCTCATGTTTTACTACATTGGTCATAGGAGTTCTGCATTTTGGACAGGCTAAAGGATGGAAGATTAGGATGCTGTGAAATCTTTGCTTTTGAAAGTTATTTCTTGCCAAGTATAATCCAATTTACTGTGGATTTTCTTCATATGAATTTCTTTGTATTTTTTGTGGTTGATTATTGGTATAATGAGTGTAATTAACAACAATTACAAAATTAGTGCAAATCCATGTAATCAGGTGCTAACAATGTGTAATTAGGTAACTGCATCTTGTAATTAGACACTTGAATATACATAGGCCATTATAAAGTCCTTATTCCACTTTGTCAAAAATTGTCCCAAATCTATATGCAGATCATTTAAAAACTTTGATTTTAACCCACAACTTAATGTTTTTTTCTTAAGACATTGGCTATTCTTCTCCATTCATCATTCAAGAAATGCCTGCTAATTTGGTTTTTGAAAACAAAACTGTTTTTGAATTACAGAATTGGAAAAAGTATCCCCAATTCATCATTCCTTTCTTTGAAATTATATATTCTAACTCAAAATTAATTAGTGGGATTTAAAAAATTAAAGGTAAAATTCCAGTTATACTTAGTGGGATTTTAAAATTAAAGGGAAAATTCTAATTTCAGTTCACAGTCTGAGTAAGAGAATGAGAACTAGTTTCAAACCAAAGTGGCTAAAATTCTGGGAAAATGTGATGAAGCTATATGATCCTATCTCACTATTTTGTAGCAGGAAATCTGCACTCCCCAACAATATTCTATCCAAGTAGCAGCTACATCTTTTCTTTCAATCCATTCTTCCAAGTAACAGATGATAGTGTAGGTTCTGAGGACTTGCTGTGACTCAGCTCTCAAGATTCTTCTCAGATCCACTCAGAGGTCTGGCATTGACCAACCCTACTGCACTGAGATAGTCTCTCATTCAAAATAACTTATCTCCATCTCATGAGGAGAAATAAGAAATATACATTTCTGTTAGTTATACCAAAACAGGCACACCAGAAATACTCAGAAAATAGTTCCAATTATCATAATTCCCCAGCTTTTAATTCTGAAGTCCATTCTTCAATCATATATAAATCAGATGCTAGGGTAATGGGGATGGAAGCATGTGCATACCCCATCATCTTGCTTGACTTAGGTAATCTCTCAGTGTGGAAGATGATAAGGAATTTGTTTTGGAGAGAATCACAAAGATCTATCTATAAGGGAAGTATTTTGGAGAGATTGTGCAGTATGTTTACACATTCAACTGGTGGCTCTCCAACTATGTGGTAATGGAGAGGCTATTGAATTGATCTTGAAGATTTTCAAAAAGGCCTCAGCATCAGTCACCTCTGCTTTTGCCTCAGTTTCTTTTGTGAGATCTCAGTGATTCTTTTCCTTATGGAATCTATGTGGTCATTGATAAATGAGTCTCAGGCCTTGACCTCTGCTTTCGTTCTTGTTTGTTTTAGGTGAACAAAATCTAACCCAATAAACATTTATTAAATGCCTATTATGTTCCAGGAATTAAATTTGTATCCAGTTTGGAATAATGCATAGAAGAGCAAGGAATGACTTTCAGAAGTGACATTAGGATCCTAGTTTTTAGTGATATGATATAGGTTCATTTGTCAAGTTATACTTGGACATGAACTGGGTGTATGTAAAGATAGTTGGGACTTGAGGTAGGTTCTGAGTCTATTCTCCCAATGATTGAGGTGATATAAGGAAGAATATACTCCAGGGGCTTCAGGGGAAATGCTTGTACATTTGTTCTTGTTATCTCTTTGAAGTAAATTTATTTTGTAAAGCATGGTATGCACACACAAAGAAATGATTTATTGTTACTAATGTAAACTAATATAATAGAAATGCCAATTAGAATTAAATTTTTCAAAGCTTCATTGATATTGTTGTTCAGTTGTTTTCAGTCATGTCCTACTCTTTATGACCCCACTTGGAGTTTTTTTTTGAAAGATACTATAGTGGTTTTCCATTTCCTTATCTAGTTCATTTTACTTATGAGGAAATGGAGGCAAACAGGGCTAAGTGACTTGTCCAGGGTCACACAGTAATTGTCTAAGCCCAGACTTGAACTCAGGAAAATGAGTCTTGGTGACTCTAGGACTGGCACACTAGCCACTGCACCACAATCAAATTATTAATCAAGAGAATGCAAACAGTTCATATTATATTTTAGACAATACAAGCACCAATACTATAGGAATAAACTACCAATCTGATTTACTATGACTAAAGCCTAGGGCCTCTCATAATTTTTTTTCATTTAAAAATGTTCTGACTATTGGCATTATCTGATTAAACTCAGATTCTGACTGTAATCCAATTTGTTTAACTATTTGATGATTGTACTTTATGACATAAGTTAATGATTAAATTGTTTAAAAATTATTCTATTGGTGGTCTCTCCTATCTGGGAGCCCCATATGTTTGTCAGTTGCTATTTATGAACACACATGTTGTTTACTAATCTATGCCATGATATGCTTATCTTAACATTGAAAAACAAATTCTAAAAAACAAATGTCACAATATCATTATAGAATGATGGTCTAATCCATTGATGGGCAAACTATGGCCTGCGGGCCAGTTGTGGTTCCCTGAAATGCTCTATCTTGCCCCAACATTATTCCTAATTTGATGAATACAATGAGTAGGATACAATACAATGAACGTGGAAAGAGTTGCCTTAGAAACAGATGGACAGATGAGCATTTCCTTTCCTTTGGCCCCCTCTTTATTTATTTTAAACATTTATTAATATTCATTTTTAACCTGTTTACATACTTTATTTCCCTACTTTCCCCTTCACCCCCCCTTTTCCCCCTACCCATGGCCGCCGCACATTTCCACTGGTTGTAACATGTGTCCTTGTTCAGGGCCTATTTCCATATTGTTGTTAGTTGCCTTGGTGTGGTAGTTTCGAGTCCACATCCCCAATCATGTCCGCCTCAGCCCCTGCATTCAAGCAATTGTTTATCTTCTATGTTTCCTCTCCTGCAGTCCTTCCTCTGAATGTGGGTAGCGTTCTTTACCATAAATCCCTCAGAATTGTCTTGGGTCATTGCATTGTTGCTGGTACAGAGGTCCATTACATTCGATTTTACCACAGTATATCAGTCTCTGTGTATAGAGTTCTTCTGGCTCTGCTCCTTTCACTCTGCATCAGTTCCTGGAGGTCTTTCCAGTTCACCTGGAACTCCTCCAGTTTATTATTCCTTTTAGCACAATAGTATTCCATCACCCGCATATACCACAGTTTGTTCAGCCATTCCCCAATTGAAGGACATACCCTCCTTTTCCAATTTGTTGCCACCACAAAAAGCGCAGCTATAAATATTTTCGTACAAGTCTGTTTATCTATGATATCTTTGGGGTACAATCCCAACAGTGGTATGGCTGGATCAAAGGGCAGGCATTCTTTTATAGCCCTTTGAACATAGTTCCAAATTGCCAGCCAGAATGGTTGGATCAGTTCACAACTCCACCAGCAATGCATTAATGTCTCAATTTTTCCACATCCCCTCCAGCATTCATTACTCTCCCCTTCTTTCATTTTAGCCAATCTGCTAGGTGTGAGGTGATACCTCAGAGTTGTTTTGATTTGCATTTCTCTAATTATTAGAGATTTAGAACACTTTCTCATGTGCTTATTGATACTTTTGATTTCTTTAGCTGAGAATTGCCTATTCATGTCTCTTGCCCATTTTTCAATTGGGGAATGGCTTGATTTTTTATACAATTGATTTCACTCCTTGTATATTTGAGTAATTAGACCCCTGTCAGAGTTTTTTTGTTTTTGATTCATGTCCCAAAAGTTGGGCTCTTTGGGTTTATCATACACTGTCTTGCTGACATCATTAACCCCAAGTCTATTCCACTGATCCTCCCTTCTATCTCTTACCATACTGTTTTGATGACTGCTACTTTATAGTATAGTTTAATATCTGGTACTGCTAGGCCCCTTTCCTTCACATTTTTTTTTCATTATTTCCCTTGATATTCTTGATCTTTTGTTATTCCAAATGAACTTTGTTATAGTTTTTCCTAATTCATTAAAGAAGTTTTTTGGTAATTTGATAGGTATGGCACTAAATAGGTAAATTAATTTGGGTAGAATGGTCATTTTTATTATGTTAGCTCATCCTACCCATGAACAATTAATGGTTTTTCAATTGTTGAGATCCAGTTTTATTTTTTTGGAAAGTGTTTTGTAGTTGTTTTCGTACAACTGCTGTGTTTGTTTTGGTAGATAAATTCCCAAGTATTTTATATTGTCTAGGGTGATTTTAAATGGTGTTTCTCTTTCTACCTCTTGCTGCTCTAATGTGTTGGAAATATTTAGAAATGCTGATGATTTCTGTGCATTTATTTTGTATCCTGCAACTTTGCTAAAGTTGTTGATTATTTCTACCAGCTTCTTAGTTGATTCTCTAGGATTTTTTAAGTAGACCATCATATCATCTGCAAAGAGTGATAGCTTAGTCTCCTCTTTTCCTATTTTGATACCTTCAATTTCTTTTTCTTCTCTAATTGCTACAGCTAGTGTTTCTAGTACTATGTTGAATAATAGAGGTGATAATGGGCATCCTTGTTTCACTCCTGATCTTATTGGGAAGGCTTCTAATTTATCCCCATTGCATATAATGCTTGTTGATGGTTTTAGGTATATACTGTTTATTATTTTTAGGAAAGGTCCTTCTATTCCTATACTTTTCAATGTTTTCAATAGGAATGGATGCTGTATTTTGTCAAAGGCTTTTTCAGCATCTATTGAGATAATCATGTCATTTTTATTTGTTAGACTGTTGATATGGTCAATTATGTGGATGATTTTCCTAATGTTTAACCATCCTTGCATTCCTGGTATAAATCCCACCTGATCATGGTGGATGATCTTCTTAATTACTTGCTGGAGTCTCTTTGCTAATATTCTATTTAAGATTTTTGCATCTATGTTCATTAGGGAGATTGGTCTATAGTTTTCTTTCTCTGTTTTTGGTCTACCTGGCTTTGGAATCAGTACCATATTTGTGTCATAAAAGGAATTTGGTAGGACTCCTTCTTTGCTTATCATATCAAATAATTTGTATAGTATTGGGATTAGTTGCTCTTTGAATGTCTGATAGAATTCACTTGTGAATCCATCAGGTCCTGGTGATTTTATCTTAGGGAGTTCTTTGATGGCTTGTTCAATTTCTATTTCTGATATGGAATTATTTAGGTATTCTATTTCTTCTGCTGTTAATCTAGGCAATTTATATTTTTGTAGATATTCATCCATATCTCCTAAATTGTTATATTTGTTGCCATATAATTGGGCGAAATAGTTTTTAATGATTGCCTTAATTTCCCCTTCATTAGAGGTGAGGTCTCCCTTTTCATCTTTAATACTGTCAATTTGGTTTTCTTCTTTCCTTTTTCTTATTAGATTGAATAGTACTTTGTCTATTTTATCTGTTTTTTTAAAATACCAGCTTCTAGTCTTATTTATTAATTCAATAGTTCTTTTTACTTTCGATTTTATTAATTTCTCCCTTAACTTTTAGTATTTCTAATTTAGTTTTCATCTGAGGGTTTTTAATTTGTTCACTTTCTAATTTTTTGAGTTCCATACCCAATTCATTAATCTCTGCCCTCCTGAATTTGTTAATATATGCATTCAAGGATATAAATTTCCCCCTGAGTACTGCCTTGGCTGCATCCCACAGAGTTTGGTAGGCTGTCTCATCATTGTCATTCTCTTCAATGAAATTGTTGATTGTTTCTATGATTTCTCCTTTGACAAATTGGTTTTGGAGAATCATATTGTTTAATTTCCAAATGGTTTTTGATTTGCCTGTCCAGGTGCCCTTACTAATTATTATTTTTATTGCATTATGATCTGAGAAGGTTACATTTATTATATCTTCTCTTTTGCATTTGTTTGCCATGATTCTATGCCCTATTACATGGTCAATCTTTGTGAATGTACCATGTGCAGCTGAAAAGAAGGTGTATTCCTTTTTGTCCCTATTTATTTTTTCTCCACATATCAATTAAATCTAATTTTTCTAGGACTTCATTCACCTCTCTTACCTCTTTCTTATTTATTTTTTGGTTTGATTTATATAGATCTGAAAGAGGAATATTTAAATCTCCCACTATTATGGTTTTACTATCTATTTCCTTCTTGAGCTCTGCCATTTTCTCCTTTATGAATTTGGATGCTATAACACTTGGTGCATACATATTGAGCAGTGTTATTTCCTCATTGTTTATGCTGCCTTTAATCAGGATGTAATAACGTTCTCTGTCTTTTTTAATCATATCTATTTTTACTTTGGCTTTGTCAGAGATCATAATAGCTACTCCTGCCTTCTTTTATTCATTTGACGCCCAAAAGATTTTGCTCAAGCCCTTAACCTTAAACTTGTGTGTGTCTACCCGCCTCATATGTGTTTCTTGTAGACAACATATGGTAGGATTTTGGTTTCTGATCCACTCTGCTATTTGCTTCCGTTTTATGAGCAAGTTCATCCCATTCACATTCAGAGTTACAATTATCAGTTGTGCATTAACTGACATTTTTGCATCCTCCCCTAGACCCACCCCTTCTTCTTACACTATTTTCTTTTAAACCAGTGGTTTGCTTTGAGCCTGTATCCCTTATCCCCTCCCTTGATTGACTTCCCTTTCTTCCCCCTCCCTTGTTATTCCCCTTTTTTTGTTTTTTAAAGGCCTAATGAATTCCCTCCCTCTTCTTCTCCCCTCCTTTTTTTGACCTCCTCACTCCCCTGCTCCCTTTGGTTTGTCCCTTCTGACTTTCTCAGTAGGGTTAGATAGAGTTTTTATCCAAATGGATAATAAAGCTACTCTTCCCTCTCCAGGTTGATTACACTGAGAGTAAGGTTTGATTATTCCCTCTTAATGCTCTCTTCCTCTCCTTCTTATAATAGTATTTATCCCCTCCCCTTCCCATGCCCTCTTTGTGTGTAATAGAATATTCTGTTTTTCTTATTTACTCAGATTTTTCTTGGTGTCCCCTACTATTCCCCCCTCTTTTCTACCCCCCCATGTCATCTTAGACCATTTAGTATCCTATCCTCTCCCTATGAATTATTCTTCTGGTTGCTATAATAGTGAATATTATAATAGTGAATAGAGTTCACTACAGAGAATTATACGTAGCATTTCTCCACATAGTAATACAGATAATTAGATCTTATTTAAGCCCTTAAAGAGTCAAATTTAAAAAACTATGAGTTTTCTTTCTTTTCCCTCTGTTTCTTATTTACCTTTTCATGTTTCTCTTGATTTTTGTGGTTGGGTATCAAACTTTCCATTTAGTCCTGGTCTCTTTTGTGCAAAAACTTGGAAATCTTCAATTTTGTTGAATGCCCATACTTTCCCCTGGATGTATATAGTCAGTTTCAATGGGTAGTTGATCCGTGGCTGAAGGCCCATCTCTCTTGCCTTTCTGAATATTGTGTTCCAAGCCTTGCGGTCTTTTAGCGTGGAGGCTGTCAGATCCTGTGTGATCCTGATTGGTGCTCCTTGATATTTGAATTGTCTCTTTCTGGCTTCTTGTAAGATTTTTTCTTTTACTTGAAAGCTCTTGCATTTTGCTATTATATTCCTTGGTGTTGACTTTTCTGTGTCCAGAGTAGAGGGTGATCTATGGATCCTTTCAATGTCTACATTGCCCTCTTGTTGTAGAACTTCAGGGCAATTTTGCTGAATAATTTCTTTTAGTATGGAGTCCAAATTTCTATTAATTTCTGCTTTTTCAGGAAGACCAATGATTCTCAGATTATCTCTTCTAGACTTGTTTTCTTGGTCTGTCACTTTCTCGTTGAGATATTTTATGTTTCCTTCTATTTTATCAGTCTTTTGACTTTGTTTTATTTGTTCTTGTTGTCTTGAGAGATCATTGTGTTCTAATTTTTCAATTCTAGCCTTTAAGGACTGGTTTTTAGCTATAATCTTTTGGTTTTCCTTTTCAATCTGGTCATTTCTGGTGTTCAATTTACTTATCAGTTCATTTGATTTCTGAGCCTCACTTTCCAATTGCAAAATCCTGCCTTTTAAGCTGTTATTTTCTTGCCAGATCTCTTCCATCTTCTTCAACATCTCATTTTTGAACTCTTGATAGCTTGTGACCAGCTTTCATTTTTTTGGTAAGGTTGGATATGATTACTTGTTTGTCCTCCTCTGTTGTCTGGATTTTCTCTGTCTAAAAGTTGTCGAGTGTGGGAAGCCAATAAGAGAATAGATAAAAATCTGAGACTCCTCTTTTGACCCCTTTTGTGATCCTTGTGATTTCTTCTTGAAAAATATTATGGCCTTACTGAAAAGCTTTAAGTTCCTCTCAAACCTGAATTTAAAGGGTTAACACTGTTAACACAGCAAGGAATGATGCTGCCTGTTATAGCTAAGGCCAAGATACTCCCCAACTTGGCTTTCTGATAAGAACCTAGTCAAAATTCAGCCTTGGCCTTGGTCTGTTCTGAAGCCAATGTTTTGTGTTTTGATGTGACATAATTTGTTACTTCTGTGCATCTGCAAAGTTCCAGGGGTGTTCTTTTGTGTGAAATGAGTCTTGAAATATATATAATAAACTCCATGCTCCTGGTGCCAGAGCTGGAAGCATGAAGTAAAAGACATTTCCCTTGTCCTGTCCTTATTTCCTTATCAACTAAACTGTCATCAGATTATCAGAGATGTTAAAGAGATCTCCACAGTCGAGTATTCCAGAGTTTTTCTTGATAATCTTTTTTTTTCTTCTGGAGTTCTTGGCTTGCCATCGTTAGCCCCACCCCTTTTTAGCTTTGTCTTCACACTCAGGGTCTGCCTGCACTTTCTAGCCTCCTGCGGGCTCCGGTCTCCTTGTCCTTGGGGTCAGGCCTCCTGGTAGACCCCGGTCTGCCCCTCTGCCCCAGGCTCCTTCAGCAGTCTCAGGGGCTGCTTCTACAGCCAAGCTCCAGACTGCTCTGGGTCCTCACTCGAGGTCCAAGCCTGGGCTGGAGATCTTTATTCAAGCCTAGGGCACTGCTTTCACCTGCACAGAAGCTAGGGAAAGTCTTTGTGTTAGAGATCTTTATTCTCGTTTAGGGCACTGTCTTCACCCAGGCAGAAGCTAGGGAAAGTTTGTGGGCTGGAGATCTTTATTCGCGCCTGGGGTGATGGCTTCACTTGTGCTCGGGAAAGTCCCTGCATTAGAGATCTTTGTCCCTGGTGCAGACCCTCCAGAAAGTCTGTGCGCACCCCCCAGCCACGTGGGGTCCCTCGTCTTGCAGCACACAGGTACAAGCCCTGGGGATGCTAGTGATTTACTGGTTGCCCCAGTCCTGTTTTCACTCTTGTGCATTGGCCTTGGCATTGGTGTGTGGTGTGGGGGGTGGAGGAGGGGCTTCTTCCTCTCGCATTTTAGTGAGAGCTGTTTCACCCCTTTATAGCGTGGAGATGCCCCAATTCTGCGTACCTTCAATGCTGCGCCCTGTTGTGGGGTTCCTTCTTTCATCTGGGTTCGTTTTTATTTCCCCTTGAGGAGTCCTGTATGCTTCTGTTAGGAGAGATCGAGCAGCTGCTCCTTACTCTGCCACCATCTTAACCGGAAGTCTGGCCCCCTCTTTAAAAAGTTTGCCCAACACTGGTCTAATACAAAATAGAGTCAGTTATGTGAAGGCCACAAACATTCTTACTACATATTTATAAATGCTAACATCATAAGTGGTTTTGTAGAATTAGGAGGCTAGTTACTGGTCCCTAGTAATTGAGAACATAGTTGGTGGGAACTTAAGACAATGACAGTAGCAAAGAGAAACACACCAATTCTTCAGGGTATTCTTGAACTCTTAGGAGAGATGTAGTCAGGTCAGATCTGGGAGTGAGAATCAGAGTATACATGTTACTCTGAGAAATAGAACATTTTGGCCATCTTTACACTGACTGAATATCTTTATATGGAACTATTTTTTCAACATTTGTTTCTGCTTTCTATTATTAAAATTATCACATTTATACCCAATATCCATGGAGTTCAAATTATCCTGGATAATGTTGCAAGAACAAACCTCCCCCCCGCCAAAGCATTCAGAAGGTCTCTAAAAGAGTATTTGCTACCTTCTTTTTTGAAACCCTCATCTTCTGTCTTAGAATTGATACAAAGGATTGGTTCCAAGGCAGAAGAGTGGTAAAGGCTCAACAATTGGGGTTAAGGCCAGGTTTATACAGCTGAGGCCAAATTTGAGCCCAGGACCTCCCATCTCTGGATCTCTGGCTCTCAATCTACTGAGCCACCTAGTTGCCCCACTACCTACTTTAAAAAATATTAATAGATTTAATTGTGTATATTAGGGCAGTGGGAGCTTTTTTTGGGTTATCATCTTTGGAGTCTGAAAACTCCTTTTAGCTGAAAGCTATATAGAAAGAGGAATTAACTTTGGAAGGGAGCTGAGAATAGGACATTGACACATTGGCTTCATTCTCTAACATCTGAAAGCAGTTCCTATGCTATGGTGAAGAATAATTAATTGCCATATAGGAGGCCCTGTCTCTGTCATAGATAGTTACACTTGCAAAATGTAAGAGATGAAAGGGGATTTAACATTCATCTTTGACTCTCTTCATTTGTAAAATAAGATCTCAATACTTTCTCCAGTTATTTCAAAGTGTTGCTTCAAAAATTCAATCCAAAAAGCATTTATTGAATAGCAACATTTAATTCAATTTGACAAGAATTTAGTAAGTAATGGCTTTGTGAAAAATTTTGATACAATAGAAAAATAGTAAAATAAAAATGTCTCTGCCCTCAAGGAGCTCATAAAACATTATCCTAGGTTCTGTGTATAGAAAGATAGTACTTGTCCTTGCTTACAGCCTAGATGGGAAGTTAGACATGCACATAAGTAAACATAATGATCTGATAGATATGAGAAATATCAAGTGCTATACATATGTAAAATTCAGACTATTCACTGGAAGATCAAATATTGAAGGTGAAGCTGAAATAATTTGGTCACATAATAAGAAGGTAGATCTGATTGGAAAAGACCCCTATGTCAGGAAAGATTGAAGGCAAAAAGAAAGGAGACTGGCAGAGGATGAGATGGATAAATAATGTCATGGAAACAATAAATATGAGCTTGGATAGACTTCAGGAGACAGTGGAGGATAAAAAGGCCTGATGAACTATGGTCCATGGGGTCATGAAGAGTAAGGCATCATTCAACGACTGGACAAGAACAACATATGTAAAGCACATGCAGGGATAGACCACTTCATTAGTGTTCATTCTTCCTTAATAAATACAGAATTAACCTGCTCAATAGCTTTGTAGATGGTCTTTGAGGATTGTTGTAGCCCCCAAAATTGATCATTCTGTAGTCAGTCTGGTGAAGCGTCTTTCTGAAGTCAGGTAGATTTGATCTTTTATGTCTATATAATTCATCACCAGACTTGAATTCTAAGATAATTCTTTTTTTAATAATGAAAGAAATATTTAAGAACAGAGCCCCCATGCAATATAGTAGAAAGAATATTCAAGATTTGTGTTTAAATTTTTTTACTGATACTACCTGTATGATCTTAAATAAGTCATTTAACCACCTGGGGCCTCAGATTCATTATTTCTAGAATAAAGGAGTTATCCTAGATAGCCTGTGAGAAACTTTCTGAATTTAAATTTATTATCCTATGTGAAAGTATTTGTTCCATGTATCTACTTTATCCTCGTGAAAACTGGTTTTAATTGTATATCCAGTGGAAGTGTCTTAGTGCTTGGGAACCTCTGTTATATGTTTTTGTTGATAAGGGTCAGTAGGAGAATTGAAGTCTCTTGCTGGAACATTAAGGTGTTTCCAAGATGACCCTTTGCTTGGAATGTTCTTCCTTGGTTCTTCCCTGCTTAGTGATCCTCTGGGTCCAGATCAAATGTCATTTCCTCCATAAAGCATTTCTGGATTGCTTCCCTTTTTTCTTAATATGAAAACAACCTTTTGTTTTTCTGAACTTCATGTCAATTAGTCCCTCTATCTTTTAATTATTTTTTTTCTGTACTTGAGATTTTATTGATATAAGGAGTTCCTTACCAAAGTGGATCAACAACTGATTTCCAACTTTAAGCATTAGAGAGCTACCTGGGATCACTAACTGGGCAAATAACTCACCAGGGTCACACAGAGAGTTTGGGTCAGAGGACTTAAATCCAAATCATCTTGACTACTAGGCTGTTTCTATCTTCTATTCCATTTTGCCTTGCCGAAACTATTTTATAGTACTTACCAAGCACTATCTTTTATTATAGTTATTTATGTACAAGTTATATCTTCCCTACCAGACTGTAATATCCTTGGGGAGAGGGCAGGGTCTTTTTTTTTAACCCACTCAGCACCTAGCAAAGACAGTGTTCCATACATGTTTATGTATTGAACACAAGAAAAATGGGTTTTGGCAGTCAATGAGAGCTGTCTATGGTACTGAATCTCCTTAGGCAGCAGGACTACCCTGTAGGGGTGAGCTTAATGTGCAATTCAGCAAAGACAAGGAGCTTGTAAATGAATTATCCATCAGCAGAATCAAAGGCCTATCCACAGTCTTGCTCCCAAAATCCACTAAGGATAGCTAGCTCCTTGCTGGTTATCTTTATGTTACCTACTTCTCAGGGTTTCTGAAGAATTTTTCAGATCATGCATATGCAATGCAAATGAACTCTTGTGGCACCTGCTTTTTTAAGCATCCACAGTGCTTGGTGGCCAGATCCTCTCTTCTCAGCATATGTAAATATGGTCCTGGCCACACTGATTCATGATTCATTCACTGTGAGTATAAGGATGGGATTTGTGCAAGGGAGATGGGACAAAAGGAGCCAGAGAAGGAGTGGCTGGCAGTTGGTGACAGTTGAGAAATCAGAGAGAATTCTGGGTAATTCTCAGGAGGAGAAAGGAGGAGAAGGGATTTGGTGGAAGTTCTCAGGAGGAGGGAGAAAGAGGAGGAGGATGTCCCAGCTTGAATCCAGTCCTGAGGGCTTCCCAAGGATCTTTCTTTGGACAGTAAAACCTGGATTCCCTGGTCAAAGGCATTCCATCGCTTATCACCCAGCAAGACTTCAATCATCGAGTGACCTAAGTTTTTGGACTCCATTTTGGGAGCAATCTCTTAGGCTCCTTCTCCCATTACTCAACCTTGCTGAGAGACTCTTTCTGGTCTAACTTGCAATTATAGAAAGGATAGAAATATGAAATAGAAAAATAGAAATAGAAGGAGAAGGGGCGAGGGGAGATGCTTGGGGGTGGGAACCACAGAGGTTCCCACCTGAGTGACGTACCCCATAGAAATAGAGAAGAGGGCACCCCAAAATCCCTCTGCCCTTCACTCCTTTTCCCAATCCCTATATTGATATTAATAAAAGACATTCATTAGTCAGATAGTATTCCAGAGTGCCTGAGAGATGAGGGGGAGGGGAATCACAGCTTGGTCTGGCTGCCTCCATTTTGAAGCCAGACTACCAGCTGTGAAGTTGGCTGTGAACCCCGCCCTCATTCAGAATCAGATTGGGGTCCCCCATACCTCATCTTATAGGGAAGCCTTGCTCCCAACTCCTGTGGGGTGGCATGACCATCCAGGTCACCCAGTTTTGGGGTGATACCCCCTCTAAGTCTCTCAGTGTATATTTGGCAAGAGGGGAGAGCTCCAAGAGAGTCTCACCTCATAGACTCTCTCTCCCCCTCTATTATAACATTAATTACTGGCTCTTTTTATTCTTATATTAGGAATACTGCTGGGCTGCTTATAGGGTAAGGGAATTTAGAGTCTGGTTCTAACCTATGCAAGACAGCAAAAGTCAGATAATGATGCTTCTTTCATAATTTTCTTGCATTGTTCTTAGTTTTTCCCTCTAATTTTTCTCTAACCTCTCTCATTTGATTTTTGAGGTCTTCAGCAGGCTTTTCAAAAAGCTCTTTTTGAGCTAGTGGCCATTTATTGTATTTCTTTGTTGTTTTGAAGAAGGCATTTTTACTTTATTCTTTTTTGAGTTTGAGCCTTGATCTTCTCTGTCCCCATACTAGCTATCAAAAGTTAGGTTCTTTATCTTATGATTGTTTATTTTAAATTATATATTTTTAAAATTTTAGTGTTCAGACCCATAGAATTGATTATTGGCTTTTTATTGGACTCTCAAAATTCCTATTGTGTTGGGGCATGTTCAGGTTTCAGGAATTTTTTGTTTGTTTTTACATGGGTCCTATTTAGTTTTTCCAGTTTTTATAGTCCAGGGTCTGATATAATCCTGGGTTTCCTGCTCAAGCCCTAGTATATGAATGACCTTAGGTCAAATGAATTTTGAGCAGAATCAGCAGGCAGTTCTGCCACTGCTACTACAAATAGCCTGTCTACCTCCTTCTGTGGAAGCAATCATTGACTCTACTCATCTGGGAGTGATCACAGCTGATAGGGCTCCAGATTCTAAGTAGCCACACTTACCAGTACATGCTTCTTTCTTGCTCCTCCTTTCCTGCCAAAGTCTGGGAGAAAGCAGGTGTCCAGTCCATGTTCCTTGGACCTCCAAAATTCATCATTTGTTAGTGGTGAGGCCTTAGCTCCTGTTTCTAGGGTCCACTGCCCACAGACTCCTTGATGTCCCTTTCTTCAATCCCCAACTGTGGGCCAGTAAGAGTGTCTTGAATTGAAGTCTTAGCAGACACAGCTGCTCCCAGGGCCCTCTACCTGAGGTTTCCAGTGGTATCCTTGGGATGCAGATAAACAAAGTGAAGTCAGTGATATTGTCTCTATGGGTTACCTTGTTGATTCCACTCTGCTTGCTCTGTTCCTGTCCTCAGGGCCTAGGGTGGTGTGACTAAGGTCAGGGAAGTCAGAAACCTTCCTCTCTAGTTTTTCCAGACCATTCAGCTTCATTCCCAACTCCTGTCTGCTTTTGCTGCTTTTAGCTTTGTTTCTATGGAGTTATTTTTGATGTTTGTGGGTGGCTTTAGGAGGGAGAGAAAGCTTCATGCCCTAATCTGCCATATTCCCACAATGTATCTCAATATTGATGAAAATTAGTCTCAGAATAGTTTTCATCTAGGTTTGACCCTGAAAATTAAGGTCCTGAGGTCCATCTTATAGGAGCATGAATAGAACCTATCATAGTATTAACAAGTATGGTCAAAATGGAAGGGAGACTCTCAAGCAAGGATGATAGTTTCAAACCATATAGGGGAGGGGCTAGCATTGATTCAGGTTCATGATTTTTTTTTAACCTTTGCCTTCTGTTCTAGAATCAATATTAAGTATTGGTTCCTAGGCAGAAGAGCAGTAAGGGCTAGGAAACTGGAGTTAAACGATTTGTCTATGGTTATGCAGTCAGGAAGTAATCAGAGGCCAGATTTGAACCAAGCACTATTTGAACCAGCCTTTCTCCAGGCCTGGTCCTCTATCTACTGAGCCATCAAGTTGTGGTCCTTTTTGATGCAGCTGTAAAATAGCTTGAACATTAAATTATTTAAACACATTTTAAGATGGAGGCATTTATTTCATCCAGCTCTTCTAATTTGGTAGCTCGATATATTTACCTATTTTAATCTAAATTAAATCTAAACAAATGCATCATGTTTCATGTTCCAAGCTGGGGCTCAGACTCATCCTCAAAGAAGTAGGGAAATGCTTTGAGATTTTGTCTCAATATCAGCAATTGGTTGATACTGAGCAACTTCCTCCCTATTGCCTGGTCATACCCCACTTCTCCTTCTTCCTGCCCTGCCCCACCTCAATCTAAAAAGCAGCATTTTATAATATTGGTGGATAAGATTTAGTCCATTAATTTCTGTGGAATGGAGTGAAACTTGTATGAATATTGAACACTGTGACCTCAGGCAGTCAGAGTAAGAGCACTATGTTTGAATTCAGATTCAAATGGTATTTCTTGTTTGACCTGAATTAGTCATTTCCCTGTTCTGGGCTTTGAATCCTCATATGTAAAAAGAAAGACTCAGACTAGATGGTCTTTATGGACTCTTCTAGTTCTAAATCTTAAGACTCTTGGCATTATTAATCTAATACTTTAACTTTTTTCTATTAGCTCAGTTTGCTAGGGCTTGATATTAACAAAGCTATGGCCTTAGTTTACATCCCTTTCACACAATTCTGTCCAAAGTTTTCCTTTTTAACTCTGGCCCGTCAAGAAAAAACAAAAACAAAACAACAAGATCATGAGACGAAGGAGGGAAAAATGTGGGAAGAGAAAGATCCAGGGAAAACACTTCCTTACTATCAGAAAAACAACTCAAAATGTACACACTGGTCAGGGTAGGCTTAGTATTAGAATAGTGATGATTGAACAGGAGAAATAGTAGAGTAAAATGATTACAGAGCATGAAGGAAGAATATATACTTTTAGATGAGACACTTTAGAGAAAACATTGCACAAATACAAGATTCAGCTAATTTTTGGTTGCTAACTCTGCAGAAGATGACTCTCACCATCTCTACATCTGAGGCCACCTAATCTCCAGTTAATATTTAAATGTGTTTCTTTGTCAGGTGCTTTTAAATTCATTTTCTTTTTCAGATGTCCAGTATAGAGAGTAAGCAAAGAATATCACTTAGGGCCCAGCTATCCAGAAATGGGGTGTAGAAACTGACTTTTCTTTTTTCTTTTTAAACCTTTACATTTCATCTTAGAATCAATACTGTGTAGAAAAGTGGTAAGGAGTAGGCAATGGGGGCCAAGTGACTTGCCCAGGGTCACACAGCTAGGAAGTGTCTGAGGCAAGATTTGAACCCAGGACTTTCCATCTCTGTGCCTGGCTCTCAATCCACTGAGCCACCCAGCTGCCTCCCCAATTGACTTTTCTAAATGAAGGTCTTATTATATGACCCCGCTTCTCAATAAATTCTAGCAAACAATCATCGGATTAAATATAAATTTCTCTAGCATTTATTACAGCTTGGTATCAATCTACTTTTCCAGCCTTATTATCCATATTTCCCCTTCATACACTCTATAGTCCAGTAAAGCTGCCCTATTTACTATTTTTCAAACTTGGGATTCTATCTCCTCTCTTTCACTTCTCCATCCTTTTGACTAAGATCAAGTGTAGAATATACCAATATATTCAAACTCTTCGAGGACAAGGCAGTTTTCACTTTTTCCTTCCTATCCCCAGAACCTAATTCAGTGCTTGTCACATAGTATGAATGAATGAATGAATGAATGAATGAATGAATGAATGAATGGAAAAGCTTTTGTTAATCACTCATCATGGGTAAAGCACTGTATAGTAATTCTTGGGGATAAAAATAGGACAATTCCTATTCTCAAAGAGCTCACATTCTACTTGAGGAGACAATTCATTAATAGATTTTAGCTTCAAGTCAGTTGGAAAGACCCCATGACCTTTACTAGGTCATTAAGATACAGAGATAAAGTAAATTATAATGCATTATCTTTAAAGTCATTCCTTTTTTTTTTTAAACCCTTACCTTCTGTCTTAGAATTGATGCTAAGTATTGGTTACAAGACAGAAGAAAGGTAAGGGCTGGGCCTCTGAGGATAAGTGACTTGCCCAGGTCACATAACTAAGAAGTGTCTAGGGTCAGATTTGAACCCAGAATCTCCTGTCTCTGGACCTGGCTGTTGATTCACTGAAACATCTAGCTGCCCCCTTAACATTATTTCTTCAGATAAAATCATAGCCATCTGATGTTGAAACCAATGAAGGTATAAAGGATTTTGGTGGCAAAAACTTACTTTTCAGTGTTTCTGTAGCCACAGCCCCCAGTTGCTTTCTATCATCACAGATGATTGTGAGCATTGGGTTGAAAGCAGGAATGCTGTATCTGCCATTCCAAGACTTTTAGGGTTAGGCTCCTGGGTTATTTCCTTTGGCACCAAGGAGAAGTGGTGGTTGATGGCCAGTCATATATATCTATTTCTCCTTGAGTTTGATGAATGCTTTAGCTTAGGCTTCTGGTTTGCTAGCTCTGCAAGTTATTAATAAATCAGTCCGTCAATAAACAATGATCACCTACTATGTGCTAAGTATCATATGTAATAAATGCTTCTTGATTGATGGATAGACTACAAGTGTGTTTATAGTGGACTAAAGGGAGGTAAAAGTCTGTTCTTAAATACTAGTACAGAGTCAGGGCAAGAGGTAGATGATGCTGAGCCTTTGGAATTGGGCAGCTAATGATGCTAATAGATGGCACTCTGAATTGAGTGTCAGACCTGGAGTAAGAAAGACCTGAGCCCCAGATACTTAGATGTGTGACTCTGGGTGGGTCACTTAACCTTTATCTTCCTCAGTTTCTTCATCTATAAATAATAATTTATTTATATTAATATAATAATAATAAAGATAATAATAATAGCACCCCACCCCATCCTGCAATTACTGCATAGATGATAAAATGATTTATAAAGATTTGCATAGATAAAATATTTATAAAAAATTTGTAAAGCATTTTGAAAACTTGAAAGTCCTATAAAGTGTTATTAGCATTATTGTGATTACTGTTATTCTCCTTCTTAGGAGACAGTTTTGTCTGAGAATTCAGCTTGAGCCTTAGCCCCCCAGAAGGGGTTAAGTGGCTATCTGGAGAGATGCAAAGCTGGGGACCAGGGCTCTTATTAAAAACAAAACAAAACAAAACAAAACAAAACCACACACAGGAGCTGGTGCCCGAGAGGCAGAGATACTTGTAGGATAGCGAGGAGTGAAAATGAATGTGTTATTGGCAATGAAAATGGAGGAGGGAGACCCACATTCTGACACAACAAATAGTGTAAATGGCTCTGGGAAAAAAGAGACCCAAAATAGGAGCTGCATTTGCCAGAGAAATAAGAGTCCTTAAAGCTGTCTGAATAGAAAATAAGGTTATCATAATGCCTTATCATTAGAAGAGAGAAGAATATTAAAAGGACTCTGTTCAGCCTGAATAAAAAAGATAAATTTCAAGTAAACTGGCATACAGTTTATCCATGGCTGGATTTGCTGTAATAAAGTCAGCGAGGGAATAAGCCCAGTGATTTACAGCGAGCTCGCTTCTGTAAAATTTACAAACTGCTGTGATAAAATGTCACCTTTTATGATGCATTCCACCCGGGCTGCATATATAAAGGGCACAGCTACGGAAAGAGTCGCAAAAACAAAGCAGCCGCTTGGCTCCCCAAGCTGCCTTTGTCTGCTTCTCCAGCGGTATCTGGGATTTATGGGAAGATGACCGAGCCACTGGCTTTTTACTGTTCCGGATGGTGAGCTGCAGGGCAAATGTTATCCTCTGGCTTAGCTTTGCAGCCCAGGCTATTTCGACCCAGTGTGGACTGTAGCTGTTTGTGTGGGTACGGGTCGGGGCTGGCTGCGCAGGGAAGAGGGAGGGGCCATTCCATTTTCTCTGGGGCAGGTGAGGGCGTTATCAGAAACTGACCTCAGGTTGCCACGTCTTATGAGCAGCAGCTCTTCTCTTACCCCTTCAGATGAAAGCTTCAGTCCTTAAACCCAGGCTTGTTTGAGATTTCTTAGGTTCAGGGGCATAGACTCATTTTATAGACAAGGAAATGGAGAGTCAAAGGAATGAAATGACTTAGTATCGGAATTGTTGTATCTGACTCTTTGTGACCCCATTTGGGGCTTTCTTGGCAAAGATACTAGAGTGGTTTGCTATCTCCTTCTACAGCTCATTTTATACATGAGAAAACTGAGGCAAACAAAGTGAAATGGCTTGCCCAGGGTCATACAGCTAGTAAATGTCGGAAGCTAGATTTGAACTCAGGTCTTCCTGACTCTACCTGACTATCCATTAGGCCATCTAGCTGCCCCATCAGAGCAATTAGAACTGGAAATTATCTTAGAAATCATGTACTCCTAGTCTTTCATTTTTCCTAATGAGGCTAGTGAGAAGTCTAGAGCAATTAGGTGATATACAAATTGTTAGTGGGCAAAGATTAAGGATCAAATTCAGGTCCTTGGTCTTCAGATCCTGAGTTTTTTTTCCATGCTACCATATTGCCAGTAAGTAGTGCAAGGATGTAGCCTAGGATATCAATTTTCTTCACTTTTTAGCCATGTCCTGAGATTTCTCACATGACCCATTTCTCTGTCCAGCAGGCCAATGGCAGTGCTTCCTCTGTCCCCTGTCTGAGGTAAGGTAGGGAGCTCACATTTGGTGTGAGGATTGTAATTTGGGCACTTGGTCTCTAAAAGGTTCACCATCACTGGGTTAGGTTATCAAAGGAAATTATTATCAATTCCTTAATTATCAATTCATTAAAGAAGGAAGGAGTAGATATGTAAGAAAATATGGAGTATGGCTCAGGGAGAGAAAAGTGTTATAAACCAATAGAAAAAGGAGAGTAATAATAATACAGAGCACTACAACAGGAATGATAGAATTTGAGACCTGGAAGTAAGGCCTTTGGTAAAATTATGGAATTGATAAAATTTATCATTGATACCTCTTTTTTAAGTCTTTTCTCTTGAGATTCTCCTCAATCTACCTCACTCTTTAGGTGCCTATCCTACATCTTATTTCCATAGAGTTGCTATCAATAATTTCTGATAAGCAAAGAATTAGCATTCCAGTTTGGTATATTTTAATATAGTATTCCTAGCCTCCCCTACCACTCCTTCAAAATTGTTTTCAAGATCCAAAGTAATGAATTTCTAATGGCCCCATGACAATGAGGAGTGGGGCATTTTTAGATATAAGGAATTATACCTGACACCCTTCATATATTGTGAGATCCATATTGCCAAAAGGGGTTCCAGCTTCAGAGAGGGGTTCAGCTACATCACAGAATTCCATAGTGGCCCCCAGAACTCTAAAAGAGGGGACAGGATAGGATTGGTGAAGCTTGATGTCTTAGAAGCTCACTGGTTCTGAGAATTAGGATTAACTTTAGGGCTACATGTAGGAGGAACTTGGCTTAAGGATATTGTGAGTATATCCCCCAAATATATATATTTAGGCACTGTTCCCAGTTGATAAAGATTTAATGATAAGTAGGAATGGGAAGGTGGAAGATGGATTAGGTTTGATAAAGGTAAGGGAAACTCTCTAAACTGTTATGTTAAAACAGCCCCTCCCCCCAAAGGGGGTAAGGTATCTTGAATGGAGGATCAGCTCTTTAGCCCTATAAATATTCTTCTAAATCAAGATAGCTAAACCAAGGTAGACTGTGATACTGTAGAAGGTCTAACCAAAGTAAAACAGCTTGATATTCAGAAACTGAATGGCTCAGCTCAGAGTCACCCAGATTCAAGAGACAGCACCCAGACTCAAGACCCAGCATGCAAGACCAGCAAGCAGGGTGACCTGCCTCTCTTGTACCAAGACTCCAACTGCCTTTAATTGCCCCCTCTCTTAGAGTTCTGCGGGGGCACTATGGAATTCTGTGATGTAGCCTGAACCCCTCTCTGAAGCTTGAACCCCTTTCAGCAATATGGATCTCATATATGTAGTAACATTTTTTTGTTTAAGTTTAACCCTCATCTGAGATGAGGAAGTCTTTCATCCACAGATTGAATTTTCTTATTTATTTAGGTATATAAGAAATGATAGCAGTTGGAAAATATTCTACTTTCCTGAATGGTATAGACAGAAGATACACATTAAAGAAGAATCAAGCAAACGGGAATGATGTACAAGAGGTAGGAGAGAAGGATTTTTTCCTCCCTGAGGAGTGCTGAAAGTAGGAATTGATTGTCTTTTCTACAAGTGCTTCAGGCTTCTAAACCAGGAGTAGGGCCAAGTGGGGATATAGACACAATCTTTACTAAAGAAGCTTCAGATGCACCCTTGCTAGAAGAACTTCATTGTTCATTCTTTAAGTGTGTTCCCTGCTATTGATTGGGGTCTGAGTCTTATGCATGATGACCTAATCTATTGTGTAACACATAGTCAAACCATAACATTCACATTTTGTGACTTCAGTCATTTGCATAATTGTATTAGTAATCTCCTTTTTACTTTCCCATTGGCACCCACCCACAATCTTAGCTATCCATAGTAGAGGGAAAAAATGAGAGGCTCTATGCAAGTGAGTTGATGGAGCTGCTGATATCCTACTAGGTGTTTCACTAGTCTTGTTTACCCTATAATTGTAAAGACTTCCCTGTGCATTCTTTGCATATTTACATTGTTTTTTATCCTTTTCAAGTCAGGGCCTTCTTTTGGGAATTTTTTTCTTGGCAGAGGCACTAGACTGGTTTGCCATTTCTTTCTTTAGTGCATTTTACAGATGCGGAAATTGAGACAAATAGAATTAAATACCTTGCCCAGGGCCACACAGTAAATAAGTATCTAAGGCTGGATTTGAACTTAGATCTTCCTTTCTCCAAGCCTGGCATTCTATTCACTGCACCATCTAGCTGCCCTAATATTTTCATTGGTTACCATTAAAACTCAAGTTTTGTGCTGCAGTTTTGCCCCCCAAACATAGTGCAAGTTCTTTGGCTCTAAGCTCTAGTAGGCAAAGATAGTGACTTGGCTTAGTGAGAAAACAGAGGTGTTAACTAAACTTTGTACCAGAATGTCTGTAGTTGCTTTCAATAGGGAAACCCTTAAGTATCTCTAATGGTCCACAAATGAGACCTCTCTGTTGGATTTTCTTTCAAGCTGGTGTGTCTTTTTATATCTCTAACACTATCCACTAGTCAGGAAGGACAAAGAGTCAGAGGTGATACTGCAACCTGGCCAGTCTTAAGACTTCCATAGCAGAGCCCAGGGTCATAGCAACTCTCCCTTGGTTTTCAGATGATGGCCAAGGTAAAGAGATTTATGGCAGTATAATATACAGTATAATGCCCTCATACCATCCTCTGACACAGTGGAAGATAAGGTTCAGGTTAAAAAATGTTTTAGTTTTAAGAATTTTACTTGTCGTACATTATTTATGGTACCGTAGAGTCTATGTGATATGAAATGTGAATATTGTTTGAAATTAATACTTTAAAAATTAAAATATTAGCCCCAAAAGTCACAAATTTGTTGGGAATTACAAGTGAGAAAAAATGTTTTACATGTTACCAATTTTTTCTTGTGTGCTGTATTTTATGGGTTACTTCATGATTACTGTTGTAGAAAAAGCATATGTTACCAGAATTAATGTTTTGTTAAAAAGAATTATATTCAGAAAAGTATATTTTCAGCAATCTTTAATGAAATATTATAGTTTTTGATGGTCACAGGAACCTAACCCCCTATTTTCCATAAGTTAGATATTATCAACATTCACTTAAAATTTTTTTTTGCATTGTTTTCTAGGAATTGTAAGGTTGTATGATTGAGTATATATATCCAGAATGCTATTTGGCTGTTCCAGTTGTTAGGTGATATAGTGGATAGAGCACTGGATTTGGAGTCAGGAAGACCTGAATTCAAATCCAGAACAGAAACTTAATAGTTATATGACCCAGTGCAAGTCACTTAACTACTGCCTGTCCAAGTTTTCTCATCTATAAGATGAAAATAATAATAGCTCATATTATGTTGTTGTGATGATCAAGAGACATTTGTAAAGAGCTTTACAATCCTTAAAGTGTTATATAAATGCTATTTTAAAAAAATTGAATTAGTGGACTCGATACTTTGGAAATGAGCTAAATTCAGATATATCCAAATATTTCTGGTTGGGGGCACAAGCCATAATTTTATTTTTGAGACATTTCTAAGAATAAACCTGGTCTGTCTTCATCTGAACTATATTGACACAAACCAGTGGGACCAAGACTGGATAAGTCAGATTTGGGCTGCTTTTCTAAAAGAATTATGATCATTTAAATGAGTTGAAATGATTTTATTTCTAAACCTCTAATGTGAGACATGGAAACAAGACAGGAAGAGAAGGAGAAGAGGAGATTGAATGTCTCCTAATGTTTCTCTATCACCCACGTTGACTTTCAAAGATGTGGTTACAAAGGAAATGGGCATCGAAGAACCTTAGCTGGAATGGTCCCCAATTCCACATTTTTCTACTGTAAAGTAGATTGGATATCATGGGACTGGATGAGGCTCTTTCCCTGGCCATCTCCATGTTACAAATTGTTGCTGAACCAAATGTCAGTAAGCTCAGATAAACAGAGCCACATGGAGATAAGGACACACACAGATCCTGCCAACAGTGCAGGGATTGCCAAGGAGAGTAGTAAGTATGCAGATGTGGGGAGAAACAGGGGTTAGTTGCCATTAATTCTATTGTACAGGATATAATTACAGGCAAGCAGTAAAAGGCAACATTAGGGTTTTCCTG
Organism: Gracilinanus agilis; assembly: GCF_016433145.1. NCBI lineage: Eukaryota > Metazoa > Chordata > Mammalia > Didelphimorphia > Didelphidae > Gracilinanus > Gracilinanus agilis. Next base: position 97,819,730 of record NC_058131.1, read on the forward strand.
GCATTTATAATTATCAAGACTGGTCATGTCAGTCAGGAGAGCCAATACATACCATAGTATCAATTGCGATGCATTTTTGTAGATAGATTAGTTGAAGTAGAGAGGTCAGGCTTTGCATTCATGGTGGGACCAGGTTCCATGTCTTTATTTACTCTGAGTAATTTTCTGTGGTTCTCTGCTGTGGGATACACCTACAGGGGTTTTAGATTCACCTATGTGTTACCTGGAAAAGTGAAGCTCTTTAGAGAAAAATCTGTTTGTCTTTTTAGAGCTGTGAGCCTCCGGAACGAGGTAGGACCTATTTTTGGGTCATATAGAATACCAGAATTTGCCTATATGCTAGACCCTCTAGTTTGGCATATGCCTGAGAATATCTTCTGAGGCATTTCTCTCCCCACACTTCACTTTCCCAGAAGCCAAATAGATATGCTAATGAAGAGAAGGGAGTAGTAGATACCACTAAACACTAGGTGCTCAATAATGTTTATTGAATGAAAGAATGAATGGCTTTGAGTTAGCATATCATTTATTTAAATTCACAAGTTTTCCTATTGATCTTCACAGGTATGTATAGGTTTGGTTCTCTGACACAAAGTCACAGAGTTTCAGGGTTTGTAGGCATTCAGTGGTTGGCCATCTAGTCCCACCATTCCATACCCAACAAGTGGTCATACAATTTCTTCTTGTAAACTTCCATGTGAAAGAACTCACTATGTCTTAAAGCAAGTCATTTTACTTCTGAATAGCTCTAATAGAAACATTTCCTAACATCAAACTTAAATTTTCATCTTTGCAATTTCCATCTTTTACTCTGGTTATTCCCCAGGGAGAAAAAGTTCAATCTCTCTCCCACATGATTGTCTTTCAAATATATGAAAACAATTATCATTTCTGTATCCATGTTTTCTCTTCTGTAGGCTAAACATCTCTAGTTGTTTTAACCAGTCTCCATAACTTGAGGCCTTGTCTTCTAAGGAAATTTCCTGGGTTTTAAGTTTCAATGAGAGAGGGAAATGAATTTCTGGTTGTTCAGATCAAACTGGGTCTTTGCTGATTGCTTTATCCACAGTCGTTAATTGATACAACTAAACCTCTGGCCATAGCAGTGGCGACCAAGAAGAGCATAGATTCCCCAAATTCACAAATCATAAACAGCCCCTTTCTAACCATGAGTATCAGCCTTTCCCCCATGTCATTACTTTCCCGCCAAGGCTCTAATAAGCAAAAAACAATAATAACTGGTCTGACTTTCCTCTCTTTTTCTGCAGTGCAGATGCTAGTTCTCAAAGTTGGTCTTCCCTGTCCAGAAAGTTGCAGAAAGAAAAGCAATAGGCCTGGCTGGATATTCCAATTAATGGATAATCATTCTTTGGATTCCTGGAAGCTGATTGGGAAGGGATTCCAGCCCCAGATTTCTCCCCTGAGACCCTGGCCACTTACTTATCTAGTTCCCAGCTGGCTCACTGGAGTCAGAAGAAGTTATAGGAATATTCCTTAAGGATCTAATGCTCCTGTCACTTGAGCAAGATGCATTCCCAAAATTAAGCATTTAACCAGATTTCGTTCTGGAAGTTGAGCAAGGCATGGCAATAATTTTGCTTATAAAACTGTAGTTTAATGAAAGTATAAAACAATAGTCTTTGTATAAGCTTTTACTATCATATGACTAGAGTTTCTGTAGGTTATTCTGACAGATTTACTGTTGTTTTGGCTTAATAAGCTATTTCTCTTTTAACGTTGTTATTGTTGCTGTGGTTATAAAGGATGCACTCTATTATATTATTATATTACCCTCCCTCCATCCCCCCACTAAGTTTTATAGTAGTATTTTTCTTTTTGCTTATCTTGTAAATATACACTTCTTAAAAAAAGAGCTTCTCAAAGTTTGCAAGTAGAGGCCTTGTAGCAGGAAGGGGAACGTTTCCACATAATCATATTTTCACCACTGACATCTCTATGATACTTCAGAGATCTCATCTACGACCAGATATGACTTTCACATATAAATATGAAAAATAATAAAGGCTGGTATAATAATATAAATTAGTATTTTAATTAAAGCCATGCTGATAGATAATTAGACCACGCGCTTGTAAGCATTCAAAACTGCCGCCTCCATTACTTTCTCCTGTTTCCTGTCTCGAGTCTGCTGGCCAAGAGAGAGACCCCTCCTAACCCAGATTATAAACTCTTCCCTGTGTCAAGACATCGGCCTCCCCAAGCCCAAAAACCCGGAAACGGAAACCAGTTGGACCACGTTGGATCACGGGAAATGTAGTTTGATACATTTTCCATGTCCATAGAAATATATACACTTTTAGATGGCATTTCCCAAATTTCACTTTTACAATTCCCCGTGAGGTCCGGCAAAAAAAAAGGTTAGTCCTTTTTTCTTCGCTGGACCTGTAAAAATAAACAACTTCTAAATTTTTCAGGAATTTGGGGATAAAAGAAATAGATGAACAAATGGTTAAAATTAGCCGCATTGACAAAAAACCAATTTGGGGGGCAGTCCCTATTGGTATAACAGAGTGCAATTAAAACAATACATACAACTCAATTTCAACTCCCCATAGTTCAATCAACTGCACCCCAAAGTTCAAAGTTTGGTCTTCATGGTACAGTGAAGGCTTTTCAGACATCTTCATGTGTCTTCACCAAAACAAGTTCGTTGTCTGGATTTTGGGGAGATGGCAAGATCCTTATCCTGAAATTATTCTCAAAAGAATTTAAACTTTACATTATAGATTACAAAACATACATTTTCTTCTAAGATTATACAATTCCCCGTGAAATTACTCCTAAAAGAGTTAAATATACATATATTTTTACATTATCGGATTTTAAAAAACTTAACAGATATCCCCGTGAGGTAAATCTTAAACACACCTTTTTTTAAAAAAAAGGGTACCTCAGGTCAGCTAAGGATGAGTGGCTGAGTCCTGGGGGTTATATGAAGTCAATTGGCAAAATAAAAAGAATAAAATTCAAGAAAAAAGAAGAAAAAATTAACTTGTGAATGAAATGTAAAATGTGCAAAAAATGTAGGGAAAATAAACTTAGACCTTTGAATGAAGGTCTAATTAAAGTGAATTCAGCAGTGTGCAATTACCCATTCAGGGCCAGGACTTAAGGAAAATGTCTCTCTCTGATCTGACTTATCATCAGCTTTTTTAGGGAACTGAGCCAAATAAATAACCAATCTTAGGTGCTTTCTAGGAATCTAAGTCGAGGGGACCCACGTCCTCTAAAGTTTTAGAAAAGACTGGGACTCCAGGAATCAAACCCCAATGTCCAAGCCCTAAAGTATTGGCATAGAACTGCTGCAATTATGCAGATCTTAGTCAGTCAAGTCTCTGACCATGTGCTTTCTTTAGCACTATTAACGGCTTTCATATTCCCTTCTGGAATCAGACAGGCATTTAAATCACAGTCCTATAGGCTCAGGTATTTGCTGTAGAATCAGAAAAAGGATAAATAATGATTATATATGTACTTCCAGTACAAGATGATAAAAGGGGAAAATCAATTTCTCTCATTAAAAAATGTTTCAAAAATCAAAAATATATATATACCTTAGAACTAGAAGGGTTATGTTACCCCAAAATGAGGTTCTCTGTGAGAGAAAGTGGGTTTTACAAAATAGCAGATTCAGAATGCACATTCAAATAGAGTACCATTATTTCCAATAGCACATTTTAAAACAATAAATAATGATGTTCAAAATCATATACTTGTTACAACTTTTAATCTTGGCTAAGAGTTTCTCAACAAACCCTGTTATTGCTTCCATAGCAAAATCTGATATTTAAAAAAAAACCTTCTGGTCTAAATCATCCTCAGATAAGAATATACAGGAGCTCCTAGACTCTCTGTATTTAAAAAAAATCCTGTTTTAAAGAATCCTGGATAGGAATGCTTCTATCCATTCCAGGCAATAATGCCTCTTATAATAAAATATATAAAAGCTTTATCCTTTAAGACAACAATTCTTAAGGATTTAAAGTAAAAAAGTTAAAAGATCTCTTGTAAAATTACAAGGTAATATTCAAAGCATGGAACGTTCAAGGTTCTTTACAATTACCAAGACAGAATAAATTTTTAAAAGACATGTGCTTCTATAAGATGTTCATAGATGGTACATATAACCGCATTGCTTCTGATACAGTAAGCTTTAAGTAAATTAGAAAATATAATAACAACATAAGCAGTAACTTCATTAGTGTAAAATGATTCAGTGCAACAGAAAATCAACGAAATAAGCAAGATTAATTTACAAAACTAATTAACAAAATACAGTAAGATACAGTCTCTTTAAAAGTCATTCAGTTCTGAAAGGTTTTTTTTTGGGTTTTTTTTTTTTATAATCAGTCTTTGCTCAAAGTTCTGAGCAGGTATGGGTGAAATTTCTTCCCCTGAGTTCAGTTTTTAATCACAAGCAAGTCTGAATAGGCCATTCGGCCCCATTAAGGGTAAATGCTAGGTCCACGTGGGGTCAGGTTGTTGGGCTCAGGGCTAGAGAAAAAGTTTTTTAGAAAATCCCACGTGTAGAGCTTGTGTGGGTGGCTAAATTAGGTCTTTAAAGAAACACGTGGAGGGCTAGAATGCAGGCCATTACCAAGGGAGGGTAGTGGAAATATATTACCCAAGCCTAAGCAGTAGAGGCAGAAGTCTCCAAAAGTCTTGGCAGAAGAGGCAGGTCACTGCTGTTGGGGCTCCGGGTTCTGGAACTAGCAGCACCAGCGAGTCAGGATCGGAGATCACCGGAACTGGAACGCTGGCAGGCTTGTAGGCTTTCAGCGCGGCAGGAATGGAGATCAAGTCAGGAGTCAGGAGATAGGCTGAGAGATGAAACTGGCTGGGCACCGGCAGTCCATCACTGCCAGCAAGAGCCACCAGGCCCGGGGCATTGAGCAAAATAATTCGCAGCCCAGCGGCAATTAAAACCATTGTCTCTCTTCCCTGTAAAACAGCCTCTAGGCTGGGAAAAACTAGTTTGATACATTTTCCATGTCCATAGAAATATATACACTTTTAGATGGCATTTCCCAAATTTCACTTTTACACACAGCAACCCTGTGAGGTTGGCATCATAAATATTTTCATTCCTATTTTACAGATGAGGATGAACTGGCTGTAGCTGAGGTCACACAGTGAGGAAATGTAGACAGGACCCTAGAATGGGGTCCACAAGACCCCTCAGTGCATTGGAGAGAGTTCTGAATCTGGAATGATGTCAACTGAATTTAAATTCTTGCCCTGCCACCTGTGACCTTGGGAGATTCTCTTAAATCTTTTTTTGCTCCTCAATTTCATCATCTATAAAATGAGAGGGCTGGTTTAGATGATCTCTGAGGCCCCTTCTAGCTAATCATTTACGTGGTGCTTACTATGTGTTGGTTGCACAGTGGATAGAACACCAAGGCAGGAAGACCTGAGTTCAAGTCTGACCTCAGACACTTGATAGCTATATTACTCTGGGCAAGTCACTTGACCCTGTTTTTTCTCAATTTTCTCATCTGTAAAATGAGCTAGAGAAGAAAATGACCAATCATTCTTCTATCTTTGCCAAGAAAACCCCAAAAGGAGTCGCAAAGTATCAGATATGACTGAACAACCACAACGACTATGTGCTAGCCACTGTGCCGAGTACTTTTATGAATTTTATCTCATTTGATCCTAACAGTTGCACTAATGCTGTTATGATCCCCACTTTACAACTAAGAAAACTGAGGTTAAGTGACTTGCCCATGGTCATAGCTAGTTTAAAACCAGAGTTGATCTCAGATCCTTCTGACTCCAGGCCTAGTGCTCCATCCACTAGCTGCCCAGACTTCATTCCAGACTTTATTCTATAATTCCCTTGTTATTTGGCATTGGGCAAATCATTTGGCCCCCTGAAATTTTCATTTCTCCATCTGAAAAATGAAGGGTTTGGACAAGGTTACCTCTAATCTCCTTTATAACTCTGAAAATCAATTCTGTTCCCTTTCTAGTATTTATTGTAACCTGCCCCCATAGTGCTGTCTTCAAAGGCAGAATATTGGATTGGATGGAATTTGGCATTTACCTCAATGTGGTCCTGAAGTCCTAATGCTTTATGTCTATATGTGTTTGGAGGTGCTAGAATTGCTAGCCTGGGAACAGTGCTCCTTGATCTGTTTATATTCTAGGAGGGGATTTTTGTTTTGCTTTGTTTTCCTTTCCTCTCATCACTATTTCTGGCTCCAGGTGACTGTGTGATTTATCACTCACATTTTGGTTTCACTCAACACTGCTATTTCTGTGTGTCCAAAATCAACAATCCACAGCCCCTGGATGGAGGAGGTAAGCTGAGAATCTGGCCTAGGAGAGACAACTAGGTATAGCAACAGCACTGCCTTTTGATTCCTGCAGGTGTCAAGTTGATATTGTATGAAAAAGAGGGAATCCCTGGGATGATGTTACAATGGTTAGTTGGTTTGTGCTAATGAACCAAACCCCAAGGATACTTCCTTCCATGCCCCATCTGGCCAGAGGGCAAAGGGATGCCCTCTGTGCCTAGCTGAAAATGATGATGGTAGAGGAAAATGCAAAGATATGAACCAGATTAAGGAACACTGAAGGAATGGAGATTGTCCTTTGTTTAGGAAATTTCACTTGACCTAACCTTCCCCAATGTCCATTTTCTGATCATACCTCGGCCAGAGGGAAACCAGTATTGGACTACTTAGGGTTTGACAACCTAAGTCATAAGAAAGGTTTTCCCCTCCAAATAAACCTTTTACTCTTATGCCTCTACTACCCTCCTCTTTAATTATCTGACTGCTAATTAGTAGATAACAAATATTTCTTTAGGATAGGATAACAAAGGGGAATTAAGGAAAAAGGTAAAACAGGAATTCCTTAAGCTAAAGTCACAGAGAGAAATGCAGACTCCTTTTGACTTTGGCCAACAGCAGAAAGGATCAGCCTGGATGTTGTCTCAGTCTTCTCCTTTCCTTTGGCTAACCTAATCTAGTATTCAAGGAATACAAATGTCTTTAGGTGTGGTGGGCACAGAGGAAGATGTTTCCCTCTTCAGGACTGACACAACCTGCCCTGCAGGATAAATCCTCTTGGGCAGCTGAATGTCCAGTCAGTCCACTCAGGTGCAAATAGGAGCAATTCACAGTCAAATGTGGGCAATGGATGAGATTGGGAAATCTGGGAATGATGGGGTTTCAATCTTGAGATTGGATTTGGAGCTACATTCATTCCAAGGTTCAAAACTGAACTCCCTCAATCACTCCTCCTCCCAGAAGTCCTTGCTTCCTCCAACCTTCCAAGTGCTGGTGGCTGTCACTCTTGCTTCATCAGCATTCCATTTCCCCTCTGTGTTAAAATCCTTTCTTTCAAAGAATAGGATCCATGGCTAAGGAAAGGGGAGAACCAAGAAGTAGGAGCTTCATTCTCAACTCATATTGACTCTGGGCAGTTGAGACTGATTGAAAGTTACTGAGCAGGGGAATGGCAGGATCATAGCAATGACTTAGGAATCTGGCTGAGATGTGCAGGATGGTTTGGAGGAACGAAAGGCTATAAGAAGTGGACTAGAGTAGATCTGTTATAGTTGGGGTTGTACCCTGGGCATTAAGGGATAAGGTTGTAGACTATAGAATTCAATAACTTATTGGATTTTGGTGGGTGGACAACTCAAGGTGAGAGAGAAGGAGAAAACATTGGTGATTCAGTTTTTAAGCCTCCATTTTAGGAAGAACTTAGTGGTATCATCAAAACAGATAGGAAAGTTAGGGAGGGGGAAATGGTTTTGAAGGGAAGATGGGGCTTTGGATTTAGGCAGTTTTAGCTTTGAGTGATGGCAGGATAGCAGTCAAATATATGAGACTAGAACAGGAGAAAAAGATCTTTTCCTCCAAGTAAATAGAATCTCTTTAAGGACTAGGATCATTTTGTTTTTATCTTTATAGTCCAAGATTCAAAAAGGGTTCCTTCATCATTGTAGGTGTTTCATAAATGTTTGCTCATTTTAAATGGAATTAAAGTCAGGGCTGGAGAGTTGGTCAATCAATTAGCAAACATTTATTATGCATTTACTATGTGCCAGGCACTGTGTTAGTCAGTCAACAAATATCTATTAAGTGCTTACAATGTGCCAGGCACTTGAATTACCCACTACTGTGCTAGTATATCATTAATAAACATTTACTAAGTGCCTCCTATGTGCCAGGCAAAGTGGGGATACAAAAATGGAGGTAAAAGACAGTGTCAGACCCTGGGGATACAAAGACAATAGTGAAAGAGTCCATGTTCTCAAGGACTTTTTGCTTTCATGGGAAAGACAACGTGGACATATAGCAATATATATGAGACACAAAACACACACAAAGAAGATCCTAGGTAAATGGAATAGTGAGTTCAGAGTGGAAGAAGGAGAGAATCCTATTAGCTAGGGGACCAGGAAAGCAAGAAAGTCCTCATGAGAAGGTAGCCCTTGAGCTGAGCATTGAAGGAAAACTGGGCTTCTGAGAAGCAGAAGAGGAGATATTTTAGTGGATAGTTGGTACAAATGTGCTGAAATGGGCACTGTGTATGAGGGACTGCGAGAAGGCACGTATAGAGGGATAGGATGCAGTGTGTGGAGAGAAGTAATGTGTAATAAATCTGAAAAGGTTAGCTAGGTCAAATTGTAAAGGAATTTACATGATAAATAGAGTTGTTTTTGTTTGCTGCTAAAGATAGCAGGGAGCCCCCTAGCGTTTATTTAGTAGGGTGATGATAATGATCAGATCTATGCTTTAGGGAAATCACTTGATACCTGTATGGAGGAAGAATTGAATTAGAGAGAGATTCTCATTGGTCAAGGAGACCCATTAGCAGGCTACTGCCATAATGAGTGTTGATGAGGGCCTGAATTAGGGTGGTAGCTGTGAGTGGAGATAAGGGAGTGGAGATAAGTGGTAGAGAATGAAATGACAAGATTTAGCAACTGATTGGATTGTTGAATGAGAGTGAAATATTGATATTCTTAAACTGGGTGACTGGAAGCATGGTCATGCTTATTACAGAAACAGGAAAATTTGGAAGAGGGATGGATTTGGAGTTAAAGATCTTTTGGATGTATTGAATTTGAGATGCCAACAGGACATCCAATTCAAAATGTGTAAATGGTGATTGATCTTGTGGGCTCTAATGCACCAATAAAATGGACATTTCCATATACAGATTTGGATAGGAAAAGGATTGTACATGAAACTGCCTATCTCTATTATGTAAAACTTGCATGTCTTTTAAAGTGAAACTGTTCTTATGTTCTGTGCCTTTTTTCTGGCTTCCCTTCTAAAAATCTTCTTCCCAGGCTTGTTGTGAAGATCAAATGAGA
>NC_058131.1:97829487-97980307 GCF_016433145.1 Gracilinanus agilis
TTCCTTTCTTCTTTCTTTCCTTCCTTTCTTCTTTCTTTCCTTCCCTTTCCTTTTGTTCTCCCTTTTAAAATTTTTATTTTTGCTTAGCTATCTCTATTTTCCACTTCTACCATTATGGTTTAAGGTTTTTTTGTCCTGTCTATTCTTCTGGAAGACTTATGGTTCTAAGATTGTCTCTATACAACCTGTCTTCAAGATCTAGGTTTTCCTTGCAGAGTGAGAATATTTTCTTTTTAACATTCTTGTTTTTGCTGCTTTTCTTCTAAGTCAGTGATGATGAGCTTAAACCACTCAGGAATTGCATTTTGTGGTTCCTTATTCTCACAAATTCTACAAGGTCCTCTGTCTCATACAGTGTTGTGTCATTTTCCTTTATTGCACAGCATGTATTTGTAAATGCCCAAACTCATTTACTATATCTGGAGGTTATGTTTTTTTCTGTTGTTACTGTTTTTCCTGTTGACATCTATTTATGTTCAAAGCCTCTGAGATCTCTTCTTCCTGAAATCTTTGGTACTTTCAGTCTTTTTACCTCCTGATTTTCCTTATTTCTCATTTCCTGACCCTTTCCCCTCTGATTTTAGTTTCCTTTGGGGCTAAATCTCAAAGTGTCTCAATCTTTTTCCACATTATGCAATTCACATTTCAACAGGTTAGGCCTCTGCTTCAGTTGACATTTGAATGGTCAGTACTGACTCCAGATGGAAGCAAGTCATGCTCTTTCTTTAGGCTTGGTGGAAAATGACATAGCTTCCCACATTCATAATGTCCTAATTTGTAGAACTGTTTCCATTCCCTCCAATCCTTTGTTCTCTTTACTGACCACAATAGCTAAGGCACTGATTTTTCCAGCACTAGGTTGTAGCCCTTGTTAATCTTTTGCTCCTAAAGGGCTGTGTTCCAACTGGCTGTCATGTCTTGAGTAAACTTGTGAAGTTTGTATCCAAGGTTTTCATGGCACTGGAAAGAGAGAAGGGGGCCCAGGTATGTAGATTGGACTTTGATATAAGCCTGTGTTGTGTCCTTGCGTCTGTTAATGTAGCTGAAAGTAATATAGGAGGATGTGGGAGGGTGTTGAGTGAGCTCAGAGTCAGTGAGAATCAATTCTTAAGGCATTTTTTTAACCTTCTTTTGGATTCTGGGTATTCTACACCATTGAAATAGCTGAAGTTGTTTTTTTCCTCTGGTGCAAAATTTCTGTTTTGGAGAGGTTTGAGAAGTCATAAGTATAGGGGAAAATGTCTACTTTGCCATTTTCTTGTTCACATGACCCAGAAGCCAGGATTCATCCTTCTAAAGAGAAAAGGGAAGTGCTTTGGCACTACAAGCTCCATGGGATGAACAGGATGGACATATGGCAATACTACTTAAGAAGTAACAAAGAATTGAGTCATGACAGTGGACAACAAAAAACTGGACTTTGCCTTAATTGCTATTACAAGATATTCAGATAGTGTAGGTCCAAATGGAAAGGGGTTTCCTCTTTAACCCTATTTCCATTTTATATCTGAGGGGAGGCCAAGGGTGGTATCATAATGGAGGCTTGTATGCAATCCTGAGATAAAAATAAGATTGATTTGAATTTCAGAATTTTGTCTGTCTAGGAAGGCCAAATTAACTTCCCTTATGAGAGGAGTCCAAACCTCAGGATGGTGCTTTGAATCTGAGGGACTATATAAGACAGTGGTGGGAAGGTGATACTCATTGGAGTAGAAAGAGAATTATATCTATTTTTTATGGGCTACTGTGAATTCTTTTTATGTTTTCTATATTTACTGTGGGGAGAAATAAAGGCTATTCTGTACATAATATGCATTGTTACTTTGAGTACTTGCACAAGAACTGGGAATTCTTTTATTCTTACCTGTTCAGAGTTTTACATGGAATATATTCAAACTGCATTCTGAGGTTCCAAGAGAAAATTCTTGGTAAGAACAAAATGAGGCAAAATTACATAACTGAGGAGCCAAGTCACTGAAATTGAACCTGCTTCAAGTAATCTCAAAGCTTGAAGTCTAGGTTTATTTATCAATTTCTTTTAAAATTAGTCTCCTATAAATCCAACCATTCTGCAGGGCAAATTTGGAATTATACCCAAAGGGCTTTAAAAGACTGCCTGCCGTTTGATCCAGTGGTACCACTGCTGGGTTTATACCCCAAAGAGATAATAAGGAAAAGGCTTGCACAAAAATATTTTATAGCCGTGCTCTTTGTGGTGGCAAATATTGGAAAATGAGGGGATGCCCTTTGATTGGGGAATGGCTGAACAAATTGTGGTATCTGTTGGTGATGGAATATTATTGTGCTAAAAGAAATAATGAATTGGAGGAATTCCATGTGAACTGGAAAGTCCTCCAGGAATTGAGGTAGAGTGAAAGGAGCAGAACCAGGAGAACATTGCGCACAGAGATTTGATATACAGTGTGGCACAACTGAATGTTATAGACTTTTCTAGGTGTAAAGGGAACCCCTTCCTCCCAGGGTCATGAATCCATCCCATTAATGTGGCTGGAATGCTCCAAACAGAGTTCTTGGGTTAAGAGCCCTAGAAACATGATCCAGAACTAAGAGTTACAGGTCTGGGGCAAAGAGACTTTGATTAGTTCCTGAGATGTGATAGACCAGCTCAGAGAGACAGGAAGTGATGTGGAGAAAAGGGATATAAAAGATGAGACCATAGAGGAGATTGGGCTTTGCTGGGGCTGATTCTTCTACTCTATTTGGTGTTGGTGGCTCAGGTTTGGGCAGAAGACACCCTTGTGGGCTGATAAGACTCTTGCTCCAAACAGACTACCAAACTTCCACATGGAGACCAGAACCTTATTGGGGAGTGAGCTGAAATTCTACAGACCAGACTTTAGAGTGGTAGGCTAGGAAATTCATTTTCTACTTCTTTCCTTCCTTATTTCTTTCTTATACTATATTTATATTAAATTAAATTGTTAAAAGCTACTATCATCCTCATAACTTGAGTTAATTTCATAAATGGTGACTACAACAATTTTTTCTCTAATATTATTTAACAAAACTGATTTCTAAATATTACACGTAACATTTTAATTATTATATGTTACATTTATTTTCATCATTACATCTATTAGCAGCAATGCAATGACCCAGGGCAATCCTGAGAGACTTATGAGAAAGAATGCTATCCATATCCAGAGAAAGAACTGTGGGAGTAGAAACACAGAAGAAAAACATATAATCAATCACATGGTTTGATGAGGATATGATTGGGGTTTCAGTGTTAAAAGATCACTCTACTGCAAATATGAATGACATGGAAGTAGTTTTTGAACAATGATACACATAAAAGCCAGTGGAACTGCTTGTCAACTCCAGGAGGGTAGAGGGAAGAAGGGAGGGAAAGAACATGAATCATGTAACTATGGAAAAATATTCTAAATAAATAAATAAAATTTAAAAATAATTAATGGTTACAACTTAGCTCAATTCTGGGTTCATAATTTAGGGTGAAATAAAAAAAATCATTTCTGAAAATTTGATCATGTGTTATATTTAAAGGGAATATTAAAATATAAACCATTCTCTTTTGGAAAAAATATATTCTCCTATACAAAGGAACAAGGAAAGAATAGGTGAGCTCTCAATAACCTCTAGTTTTTATTAGTTATTTGTATAGCAGTCTTTTAATTTAAATTTATTTATTTGTTTATTACATTAAAATATCTAATTAACTCCCTCTCTCTCTCTCCTCCCCTATTAGAAAAGGCATAATTTGACAAAAAAGATATATTTATATATAAAACTATGTTTTATTAATTTCTATTTATCAGACATACATAAGTTGTTTTTCAAGCAATATTTCTGTTTCTGTATATGATGTTCTCTTGGTCCTGCTTATTTCACTCTTTTTATTTTTATGTATGTCTCTCCATGTTTTTTCAAAATTATCATGTTCATCATTTTTTATGATACAGTAGTATTCTGTCACAACCATATGCCAAAATTTGTTTAGCTATTCCCCATTTGATGGGCATCCCTTCAATTTCCAGTGCTTTGCTACCACAAAGAGAACTGTTATTAATATTTTATAACTTACAGGTTCTTTCCCTTTTGCTCTGATCACCTAATAGTCAAAAGGTATTCAGTTTTGTGACTCTGAGTATAATTCCAGATTGCTCTCCAAAATGGTTACATCAGTCAATTTATTTTTATTCAGTTATTTTTCTTGCTATATTTTCATGTTCTTGAGGGAAGGAAGTATACCTAATTTTCATTAGAACCTACTCCATTGATGAAGATGTACTCTGAATAAAAGAGGTATTTAATAAAAGTTTGTGGAATCTGTAGAACTGCTTAGTCAGTTAGCTAATATTTAAAAGTGCATACTATATTTCAGGCACTTTTGTAAGTATTGAGAGTAAAACAAGGGCAAAATACAATCCTTGCTCTAGTGGTATTTACTGTCTAATGGAGGAGACAACATACAAACAGGTATGTACTAACAAGATGTATTCAAGATAAATTGGAAATGATTAATAGAGAGAAAGCACTAGCATTAAGAAGGACTGAGAGGCTTCTTGGAGAAGGTAGGACTTAAGTTGAGACTTAAAGGAAGGCAGAGAAGGCAGGAGATACTCAAGAAGAGAGAGAGGGGTCCAGGTATGAAGGACAGCAATTGAAAATACCCCATTGGGAGATGGAGTGTCTAGCTAGGAATATCAAGGAGGACAGTTTCATTGGATTGTAGAATATATGGAAAGAAATAATATGAGAAGAATGAAAAGGTAGAAAGGGCCAAGTCAGGGAGGCTTTTAAAAACTTGAGGGTTTTATATTTGATCCTGGAGGCAAAAGAAAGCCACTGGAGGTTGATTGAATAGGTGGGTAGCACAGCCTGATTCACAGTTTAGGAAGATCAATTTGACAGTGAAGTGAAAGATAGACAGGAACAGAGAGAGGCTTGAGGCAGGAAATCCAACCAGTAGTCCAGATGTGAAATGGTCAGGGCCTGCACCAAGGGGGTGCCACTGTCAGAAGAGAAAAGGGGTTGTAATATGTGTATACAAAAGATGTGATGAAGTAGAAATGACAGGACTTGAAAATTGATTGTATATGAGTGAGGAGTACAGGCTAATTCCTAGGTTATAAACCTGAGTGACTGAGAGGATTGTGGTATATTCCATAATCATAGAAAAGTTAGGAAGAACGAAGAACTTGGGGGAAAGAGTAAAGAGTTCAATTTTAGATATGGTGCATTTAAGATGTATATGAGACCTCCAGTTTGAGATGTCCAACAGTCAGTTGGAGAAGTGAAATTGGGGGTCAGGAGAGAGATTAGAACTGGACAAAGAAATCTGAGTCATCTGCATAAGAGATGATAATTGAAACCATGGAACAGATGAGATCACCAAGTGCAGTAGTACAGAGAGAGAAGAGAAAAAGGTCCAAGACAAAAACACTGGGATCTCATAAAAGTTGATGTTTAGTAATTCAGATTGTTCTTAACCTCCATCTGCTGTCCCCTGGGCAAATTTGCCCTAAAAATGAAGCTGCAGTATTTGGAACTAATAGGTGAATGACTTTAAAGATTCATTCAGAAATTTGAACTCCCTCCTGTTCCTGCTCAAACTTCTCCAGCTTTCTTAATCCCTGAGGAAATTTCTAGCTAGGGATTACAGAGTAATCAGAGATCAACTGTCAGATTTGAAAATATTTCATAAGTCAAGCCTTAGACATCTCTCCCTCCCCCATCATCTTCCCTAATCCATCCATCTCCCATCCCTTGTCCTCTAGCTCAGGGAACAAGATAAATGTTCATCATTGGAAATTGCTGCTCATGATGAACATTGCTATCATTAGAGGAGACCTTTGCATGTTGGGGAAACTGAACCACAGGTAAGAAAGGTGTATATGTATGGTGGTAGTGGAAGGGAACCTGGTATAGAAGTACATAGTAGCTGTTTAATAAATGCTTATTAACTTGAAAAAAATAGAAAAAAAACATTTCCAAAGAGAATTCTTTTTCCTCACCTTTCACTAGTAGTGGAGGACTACTATTAAAGCAGATGATAAAGCCAGAAGCCACAAGTTCCTCACTTTCTCATGTACTTCCTTTCCCTCTTCTCAGCAAAAACAGTGTTTAATAGTTCAAAAAGAACTTTATTAAAGTTTACAGTGGTAGCAGAATCGGGATTTGAATCCCCTAGGTCTTCTGACTCTGAAATCAGTACTTTTTATACTGAACAAGTCATGACTTTAGCACCCCAGGCTCTTTCTCAAGAACCAAAATAGGGATTCAAACTCAAATCTTCTGTCTCCAAATTCAGTGTTCTTTCTACTCCTCTGTCCCCTACCATTATCTCTTTCTATCTCTGTTTCTTACTCTGTCTCTGTGTCTCTGGCTCTTTGTCTCTGTTTCTGTCTCTATCTTTGTCTCTCTTTCTGCCTCTGTTTCTCTTTGTTTGTCTCTGTCTCCCTCCCCCACCTTCCCATTCTTTTCTTGTTCTAGAAGCTCTTTATTTATTTTTTTAATTTTGTTTTTTATCTCCATATTATTCATTCTCAGTAAACAAACCCATGAAACCCAAATCACCTGAAACATACCCAAATAAACTAGTGATGAATCATATGTTTTCATCTGCATTTCTACTCCAAAAGTAGAAATATCTGGAGGTGGAAAGCATTCTTTTTCATAAGTCCCTCAGAATTGTTCTGGATCATTGTGTTGTTGTTAGTAGCAAAGTCACACATTTGATCATCCCACAATATTGCAGTTATGGTGTATAATGTTCTCCTGCTTCTGCTTATTTCACTTTGCATCAGTTTATGGAGGTCTTTCCAGCTCTTTCTGAAATCATTCTGTTCATCATTCCTTACAAAATCACAGTATTCCATAGCTATCATGTAGCACAATTTGTTCAGCCATTCTCCAATTGTTGGATATCCCTTTAATTTCCAATTCTTTGCTACCATAAAAAGAGCAGGTAAAAACAGGTCCTTCCTGTTTTTTAAATCTCTTTGGGATACAGACCTAGTAGTGGTATTAATGAATCAAAAGGCATGTATTCTTTTATAACTGTTTGGGCATAATTCCAAATTGTCCTCCAGAATGGCTGGATCAGTGCACAACTTCACCAGCAATGTATTAGTATCCCAAATTTTGCCACATCCCCTCCAACATTTATCATTTTCTTTTACCATCATATTGGCCAATCTGATAGGTGTGAGGGTGGTACCTCAGAGTTGTTTTAATTTGCATTTCTCCTATCAAGAGTGATTTAGAACATTTTTTCATATGATTATTGATAGTTTTGACTTCATCTGAAAACTTATTCATATTTCTTTGACCATTTATATATTGGAAAATGACTTGTATTCTTTTAAATTTGACTTAGTTCCTTATGATTTGAGAAATGAGACCTTTGTCATAGAAATTTGTTTTATTTTTATTTTTTACCAGTTTATTTCCCTTATAATCTTGGTTATACTGGTTTTGTTTGTACAAAACCTTTTTAATTGAATATAATAAAAATTATCATATTACATCTTATAATGTTCTCTGTCTTTTGTTTGGTTATAAATTCTTTGAAGGGAAGCTCTTTAAAGGAGAGGTTTCATTTTTTTTTATCAGCCCTTCCTAGCTCTCTGCCTGGTACCACTTGGCATTTAAAAATGCTTGTTGATTTATTCTCTATCTTCTTTCCTTCTCGTCTTTCTCCCTTTCTCTTATATTCTGTTCTTCCTCTGCTCCATTCTTTCCTCTTTTCACTAATCTTCCATACCTCCCTTCTTTTTCCCTTCTTTCCTCCCTTGTACCTGCTCCCTTTCCCCTTAACCCTTCTTCCATGTCTTTTCTCTCTTCTTTTTCTTCTTTTGCTCACTTCTCTGTCAGTGCTATTTCCATGTTCTGTTCCTCCCTCCTTCTGCACTTCTCTTTAGATTTTATTTTCTTCTATGTTCTTTGCTCTCTTCCTATTTTTTAATCCTCTAGTTGTCCGATTTTGAATCACTTCTGCTCAGTCCCGTGCTTCAGCTGGACAAGATTATTCTTCTCCTTGATGTCATTTATGGGAGAGAAGGCCCAAGTAATTTTACCTTACACATGGGCCTTTGTATGACTGCTCCAAGTGAGTAGGAGAGAGAAAGGGTCGGCATTCTCTTAATGTATAGGTTATTAACTTGAGGTCCATAGACAACCCTAGGTTCAATGAATAGAGTTTAGGAGGTTCGTAAACTTCAAACTTTCAAGATTTCAACAATAATTTTTCAATATCATTCGTTTCCTTTGTTCTGATCATCCTTAACTTTAGTGCTTCTAAGTAGGGCTCTATTCATTATACCACCTAGATGCTTCCCTTTTAGTTTTAGATTGTGAGCTTCTTGAGAGCAGAATTGTCTTTTACCTTTCTTTGTATCCCTAGCACTTAGCTCAATTCCTGGCATTTTAAAGTGTTTATTAAATATTTGTTTGGCTGACTGACTAGCCCAATGAATTTTATTATATGCATTATTTTTAGAAAGTCTTCACTGCAGTGATGGCAAAACTTTTAGAGATGGCGCGCCCAAACGGCACCCTCAAATCACCTGTGAGCCCCCTGCATTAACCCAGACAGGGAAGGGAGGAAGTGTTCACTTTGAGCTGCTGGGCAAAGAGGTGGACATTGAAAAATATCCTTAGGAACTGTGGAGATGGGGAATGGAGCAGCCCCCTCTAGCAAGCAGAGGCATGGGTGCCATAGGTTTGACAATACATGTCTACAGGCTTCACCAGACTGTCAAAGGGGTCATTTGTCAAAAAATAATCATGATCTAATGTCTTCATTGATGTTTTAGAGCCAAAGAGGACCTCAGTGGTCATCCACTCCAACTTATACCCCAAAGGGAACTCCCACTACAAAGTATCCATCAAGTAGTCATTTAGACTTTACTTGAAGGCCTCCAAAGAGAGGAAACCTACCACCTCCCAAGATAGCTTAGTATACTTTTGGAGAGCTCTAATTGTTAGGAGGTTTTTCTTTCCAGCAAGAAAAACTTAGGAGATTTTTAATAATCACTCTAAGCAGAAATTTTGCATGGCAAATATTTGCACTGGGCCTGTGCTTCTCCTCTCCATCTCTTCTCTTACACCCCTCACATACATATGATCAAAACTTAGATACATTTCTAGGTCACCGATGAGTTTCCCATGGGCCATTTTTTTCTATATGCAGAGTATTGTAAGGGACTACTTATCTGCTGCATTTTAAGAATCACTGAAATCCCTATTTGACCTGGGATCTTGGAGAGTGGTGAAGGTTGCAAAGGCTGAAGACATCATCCTGCAAGTCAACTCAGAGTAGGAAAGAAGCCTGTGTTCTGGTGGCCAGTCTGCAGACATCTCTCCCTACCTGGCTACTTTTAATCACTGGCTGTGGAGGAGTTCGTTCCTGGTACCCTGAAGACATCTCTGGATCAGTTGTGAGACCCCAAATCCAAAACCTCTTCCTCAGGTCCTTAGCCAAACTATCAAACTTGGCAGAAGCCAGGTTGGCTAAGGAACTTACCCTATTGACTCCAGTCCTGGGCACTTAGATATAGTTTCACCTCACCCCCTCTCCTAGCCTCTCAGAAACAATTAAACTGTTTTCCCTGTGTGTTTTTCTTCATAAAAAATCTGCCTTTATACCTTTAAAGCCTATGCCTATTACAACATGAATAGGCAATTTTCAGATAAAGAAATCAAAACTATCAATAAGCACATGAGAAAGTGTTCTAAATCTCTAATAACTAGAGAAATGCAAATCAAAACAACTCTGAGGTACCACCTCACACCCAGCAGATTGGTTAAAATGACAGCAGGGGAGAGTAATGAATGTTGGAGGGGATGTGGCAAAATCGGGACATTAATGCACTGCTGGTGGATTTGTGAATTGATCCAACCATTCTGGATGGCAATTTGGAACTTAAGCTCAAAAGGCTATAAAAGAATGCCTGCCCTTTGTTCCAGCCATATCATTGCTGGGTTTGTATCCCAAAGAGAGCATAGGGAAAAAGACACGTACAAAAATATTTATAGCTGCATTCTTTGTGGTGGCAAAAAACTGGAAAACAAGGGTATGCCCTTCAATTGGGGAATGACTGAACAAATTGTGGTATATGCTGGTGATGGAATACTATTGTGCTCAAAGGAATAATACATTGGAGGAATTCCATGTGAACTGGAATGACCTCCAAGAATTGATGCAGAGTGAAAGGAGCAAAATCAGGAGACCATTATACACAGAGACTGATATACTGTGGTAAAATTGAATGTAATGGACTTCTGTACTAGCAGCAATGCAATGACCCAGGACAGTCCTGAGGGATTTATGGAAAAGAATGCTACTCACATTCAGAGGAAGAACTACAAGAGTGGAAACACAGAAGAAAAACAACTGCTTGAACACATGGTTTGATGCGAACACAATTAGAATGTAGACTCTTAATGACCACCCTAGAACAATTATCAGTAATATAGAAATATGTCTTGATCAATGATACAGGAAGAAACCAGTGGAAATGTGTGTCAGCTACTGGGGGGCAGGGGGTGGGTGGAGAGAGAGCAAGAATATGAATCATGTAAACATGGAAAAAATTTTTCCAAAAAAATAAAAAAAATTTAAAAAATAGAACACATGGGTCAATGGGGATATGATTAGGGATATAGATGCTAAACAATCACCTTAGTGCAACTATCAATAATATGGAAAGAGATCTTGATTAATGATACATGTAAAACCTAGTAGAACTGCATGTTGCCTATGAGGGGATGTTTTGGGGGAGAGGGAAAGAACATGAATCATATAATCATGGGAAAATATTCTAAATTAAAAAATATATATATTAAAAAAGGAAAATAATAAAATTCATTTGGAAAAAAATTAACGAAGGAAGAAAACAAGCATTTATTCAGTGCCTACTATGTTAAAGGCACTGTGCTAACTGCTTTACAAATATCTTATTCTCTCCTCACAACAACTATGGGAGGTAGGTGCTATTATTTCTCCCTAATTTATAGTGGAAGAAACTGAGACAGGCAAAGGTTAAATGACTTACTTGTCCTGGGTCACCCAGCTAACCAAAGTCTGAATCTGGATATGAAATCAGATCTGACTTCTTATCACACTTTTAATTTTGATTGGATACATAACTTTATGATATAAATATTGTATAGAAAATTTATACTATAGTTCCAAACATATCCTTTTAAGAATGCTTGACTATAAGCACATTTGACCATTTTTAGGATCAATTAAATATATTTAGTAATTGCTTACAATTAAAGAAGTAAAACTATCCCCTCAAAATGTCACAATATACTTAACTCACTCTAAGATTCCCATTTTTCCCTGATCTGGTTTCCTCTGTTTTGTCTGATGAGTCTTAAGTATATTCACTCAGAAATGGTTAAGGCTGCTTCTATTTTTAGGTGACTTTTTGCCTGCTATTATAGAATCGAGCCTGGGTTTACCCTTTTCTCTCATCCATGAAGTCCAGCCATGAATAATATTGTCAGCTTTGGGGTGGAATACTAAGAGACCTTCTAATCTCCAGGAATAAATTGATTTATTTTCCTATTTCAAAGCCCATGCCACTTGTTGGACGTTTTTGTTCCTAAAACTAAAGTCCTATTCTTGGGCTCAGGGTGGTCTCAGCATATTAACAGAATAGTCCACTGACATAATTGTACCCTGCTCTGTTACATTAGCTTAGCACACTTCTGGCATATAGTAACCATGATAAATGCTTTGTTGCCTTATACAACAGCACATTTTGTCCATGTCCCCATGTTCTCTGTGATGACTCTGATGCCCTCCTAGCACCAGAGCTTTTACAGAATTCTTATCATTATAATTTTATAGTCACAAAAATACTTCAATCATTCAGGGCAACAACAAATTCAAGGGAAGACATTTTCCTTAAAAGGACATTTCCATACTCATATTCTTCCTCTTCATCTAAGTCTTAATAGATAGATCAGACCATTCAGATGTCCATTTGAAAGAACCATGGACAAAACTAATATCAGAGAATTTTTCCTTAAAAATGTAATCCCACACTCATCTTTCATTTTTCTTTCCATCTTTCTTCATCCATCTCTTCCTAGCACATTTTGTACTTTCTTGCTGCTCAGTATACTAAGGAATGTCCTCTTTTGGAAGTTACTTACCTCACAAAATTCTCCCTTTCCTTACCAGGCATCAGAATGCACATTTCACTGGGGCTGGGTTCTTTAGTCAATCATATAATCCGAGAAAACCAAACCTTAGCTCAGGAGAAAACCAGCCTCATCCTGTGGCGTGATTGACTTTTTAGTGTTTCAGTCCTTTCAGGGTGATTTGTATTTTATAAAAGAGAATCCTACAATGGGCAATATTCGAAATCAAAGAGATGAAACTAAGAGTAGAATTTAAGGTATTGCAACAGTCTAAAGGAGGAGATATTTAGGAGATGGAAAGGGCTTCATCTATGTTATGTAGGCACCTCACCTATATAAATTAATCTTTGGCATCATACTGGCAAATATTTTCTCCCATAAAATCCAAACTGAAAGAGAACAGAGAACAGATAACAGAGACTAAGGAGTTACATTGCTTTTTTGGCCCCGATGCTTGGTTCTCTCTGTACATTTCATTTTCCTGGTTGTCTGCTGTGGTTAGAAATCAGTCTTCAGTGGGCAGAAGAGACAGACTTCCCTGTCCAGAGAAGGAAACTGTCAGAATGAGCTCTGTAGTGAGATGGTTGTCTCTAAGTCTATTATGCACCCATTTGTCTCCAGGCAGGCCCAGTACAGTGATCTCAGAGATGATTTAGATGAGGTGTTTGGGGAGACTTTCCAATAAATTTTCCAGGGCTGATTGGCCTTAAGTGAGAGCCCAGGCAGAATCCAGGAGCTAGGGAAGAGTGATTGGCTCATGTGTAGAGACTGCATAATTGACAGAGAAGGGGGAGAGTCAGTAAAGGGCCACCATCTTCCCTGGGATCACTCTGCTGTTGACACCTTAGTATTTGTAAAAAATAATTGATCAGTAGTGTAACAATAATATGCCATCTCTAGCTCCTTTTATTTTTTCCTTGACTTCCCTTAACTCTCATTGTCTCTGAGCAGAAATTAAACTTGCTAAATCTTTTAGTGGGAGCCTTAAAGTCCCCTTTGCCTCTCTTCACAATTCCACCCGCTTCCATGGCAGATGAGATGTTTCTAAACATTCCAGAGATGAATGGGTCAGAGTTCATCACATGGAAGGAAAAAACCTTCCAAAACTACAGCCTGGGGAAGAGAAGACTTGGAGGTTCTGGGTGGAGAGGAAGGAATAGCTACCATTAAACATTCAAACCTGGTTATCTGGAGTAGATATAAATTCTCTTGGCTCCAGGGGACAGAATTGGGATCATTGGGTCCAGTTGCAGGGAGGTCAATTTTGACTCAGTACAAAGAACAATAATTAGAATTGCCCAATAATAAAATATTCTTTCTTATGAAGTAGTGAGTTCTCTGTTGCTTGGGGTGGTCAAGCATCAGCAAAATAATTACCCAGATGATCACCGTATTGTAAAGGGATTCCTGCATCAGGTAGGAGTTTGTATTAGTTAATCTTTGACATCTCTTCCAATTCCATGAGTCTTTGAGGTAGCTAGATGTACTTTGGTTGGAATTCTGAGTCTAGATTCATGGAGACCTGAGTTCAAAGGTGACCTCAGACATTTATTTAGTTATGTGATCTTGGTTAAGTGATTCAATCCCTGTATGCCTCCATTTCCTCAACTGTAAAATGAGGATAATTATAGAACCTATTTCCCAGGATTGATATGAGACTAGGAACATGGCAGCTGGTTATATGATGGTTGGACTGCTGGGTTAGGAATCAGAGAGACCTGGGTTCAAATCCTGATTTAGACACTAACTCAGTCACTCTGGACAACTGACTTAAACTCTTTGAGCTTCAGTTTCCTCATCTATAAAATGAGGATGTTGATCTTAATGGCTTCTAAGGTATTTTTCAGTTCTAAGTCTATGATCCTAGCTTAGTTTTGGTTCTTCCCTGTACTGTTATTTTGAGCTAGTAACTTTTCTGGGGCTTAGTTTTTTAATCTGTAAAATGGGGTAATGATACTTGTCCACTTATCATACAAAATTTTTGGGAGGATCCAAAAAATATAATGTAAAAGTGTTTTAAAAATGATATATGAATGTAAGATGTTATTAATTTATGATTTCCTTGGAATTCTGTCTTGATCCCACTAAAACATTAATTATGCCCAGAAGGAACCTGCTATTTCCTAGACAGTAGAATGGTCCTGACCTATTTTTTTCCTTGGAAAGTCAGCCCCCTCTATGATTGCTGTCTTCTTGAGTGACAGTGATATTTTCTTCTACTATTCTCCCTGGGAATGGGCTTCTCTTCTCACCCCTCCAAAGTCACCAAATACAGATTTGTTTGTAAGCTGAAAGAAGAAATCTTCAATAGTTACTTTGGTGATGGAGGAAGGGAATGAGAATTCTCTTCTATGGTCTAGAACTATGGCGGCAAATGTACAGTATGTGTGCCAGAGGGGCCACTCAGAGCCCTCTCTGTGGGCAACCCTACTGTCACCCCAGAATAGAGTTCACCAGTTAGAAAAAGAAAGCCAGAGGGATGCAGAAAACTGGGCTTTTCCCCTCCCCCTCTCCACATGTGGACATTGCCCAACCCTGTAAAAGGTTCACCATCACTGGTCTAGGACTTGGCGGAATAGGCTATGGGTTGTATTCCTAGTAGGGACATATTTTCTTTCTCAAATGGTGGAAAGTTACAATATCATTGGCACTATGTAATTTACCTATGCTATCTCTGAGGTCCCTTTTAGTTCTCTAATACTGATATAGTCTTGATTAAATAGGCCTCTATGGGATGGCTGGGAACCTAACAATCATTTTGGATATTGTTTCTATGGGAAAACATTCTGAATTCCAAATAATTGACTTAAAAGTGAGCTTTTGGAACTCAGCCTATTTTTAAGCTGGTGTTTATTTTTTTTTAATTCCCTAGAGCTATAGGAATCCACTGATTTTTATATTTTATTCTTGTACATTATTTTTTATTTCCCCTTGAGTGTTTGTTCTGCCACTGTTTCATGAATTGCCATGGCTGCAATCGTTCAAAATCTGGTAGCTAATCTTTTGTGGATTAGCTCCCAGATTTACCTCCATAGGTCTTCAGATAGCTGATACCTAGTATATTCCTAAAGCCTGAATTCACAGCATCTCAAGATTAGCAGAGCCTAATTAAAGTTTGCTCTTTAAAGGGATATCCTTTGAAATTCAAAGGTCATTTCTATACTAGGATGAGTCAATGAAATAGGGCATTTGTATAGGGTGCTTGGTCATGTAGCAAGAATAAGAGTACAGGTCAGAGGACAACGAGTTCAAATACTGCCTCTGATGCTTCCTTGCACATCCTTTCTTGTGACCTTATCTCCTTTGGTCTCTGTTCCCTTAGCAACTAAGAGATCAGTAGGAACTTGGGAGGGAGCAATTTCAATAGTGATAAGGTCAGAAGTCAGATTTTTAGAAGTTAAGAAGAGAGTGAGAGAAGAGAAAATGGAAGCACTTACTGTAGATGGCTTCTTCAAGAGTTTCTGTACAAGGGAAAAAGAGAAATAGGACAATAGTTAGCAGGGATTAAAGGATAAAGAGGGTTTTTTTCAAGATGGGGGAGACAGGAGAATATGTCGAGGCAGTAGGAAATGAGTCCGTAAAATAGGGAAAGACTGAAAATAAGCGAGAGCAGGGATGACAGAGGGGGCATTTTGTTGGAGGAGATGGTATGGAATGTGATCACTCGAACTGGTAGAAGTTCGCCTTGTAAAGTAAGTAGTAAGTAAGTAAAGTATCAAGGGGAGAAGATAGTAACAGAAGGCACTTGAGTAATAGGAAATGAGGAAGAGGGGAGAAAAGGGAGCTCATGTCCAATTTTTTTTCTATCAAATATGAGGTAAGGTTCCCAGCTGAGAGAATGGGGGAAAGGGTAGCCATGGGCGATTTGTGGAGGGATGAAAAGATTTGGAAGAGCTGCACAGGGTATTTTGCTTACTAGATCCTACCAAAGCTGTAATTAGGCCATAGGAACCAGAACTTATCTGAGGACACTAAAATTCAGGCGACTTTGATGGCACTTGTTCTTCTTCAGCAGGTTCAGCAGACAACTGAGCTTAGCACCCACCCAATAAAAATAATTAGTTAAAATAGGAAGTGATGAGATCACCAATTCTTTCTATTTCTTTGACCTTCCTTTCAGCTTAGCTTCTCCACAGCTTGTTAGTTGCTTTTCCAGCAGTGTCCTTTAGTTTCTTAGGGTTTCTCTGCTTATCTTCCATCTCTGTGGAGGGTTGTGCCTGGAGTCTTGCTGTGAATATGCCCTTTGGGTTTCCAGGTATGAGTCTTGCTTCCTTCCTACAACTGATTTTATCTTAAAAAAGAGATTTCAGGATCCTTTTGATGGTATTTAACCTGAGACATTTTATATTGCTTGTCTTCTCCTCACTTGGCATGCCCTCCCCTCTCCCTCTCCCACAGAATCAAATCAAGAAACACTTATTAAGCACCAACTTTGTCCCAGGAGCTGTCCTAAGTGCTAGGGGTACAATCAAAAGTATGCTTTCTTGCTGCTTAGAAAGAGAGCCACTACCTAAGAACAACAACATTCTTCCCCAGCAGGAGCATTGCCTGAAGCTTGGCTAGAGATGTTCCTTCTGAGGGAGCTGAGGAGGCTGCCTGGAAGTTGGTGATAAGGAGAGATGGGCAAGATAGTAAGGATCTGCTCCCTATTAGTGTTGGAAAATGAACTGCTTAGCACAGATAACTTATCCTGTTGATTACTTGCTTAAAGTGTGACAGGGCTGGCTTTGTGTGTCTCAAATTACCTCTGTGTCTGTTCTGAAAACAGGGACAGGTTAAAGCACTGAGGGACAGGGAGGGCTGATAGCAGAAGTATGCAGTGGGCAGATTTAGTCTTCAGTGCCTTCCCAGCAGCTCCCTTAGCATAACTTCTCTTCTCCTGGCATTTCTTTTTTTGAAGGGTGAAATATTTTTTGATATAGAGAAGGAGCTTAATAAATACTTGTTTTGGATCCATTGAGTTTAATTGATTGATTGTTGATAGGTTGCTCAGAACCCTTTATCATGATAATAATAGCAAGCATATTATAAAGATAATAGCAAATAATATTATATAAAATCCATTACCATGATAAAAACAGCGAGTATATTATAAAAAAATATAGCCTACGTAGGTAGATTTTTACATAGCACTTTAACATTTGTAAATGTATAATTAGAATTTTCTCCCCAGGACTCTAAATCCCAGCATCTCATTTACGTGTTTAAGTAGGGAGGATATATTTTGAGTGCAGCTCCACCCTCTCTCTCTTTTTCCACTGATTGTGGTTTGTGGAGGTGGGGTGAGTGCCAGGGAGGAGAATTTCACTTATGTGGCTTTTACTCAGGCTTTTACTTTTGTTCTTTTATTTTTCTACTTCAAGTGATTATTAATAAACTTTATAATAATACTTGGAGTTATTGGATATTGATTTTAATCTTACATAAATTAACTATCTCATTTGATCCTCACACTGGGAGAGAGGGACTGTTATTAACCCAATTTTACAGATGAGGAAACTGAGACTTAAAGAGTTTAAGTGACCAGACCAGGTTCATATGTCTAGAAAATATTCAAAGTAGGTTTTGAATTCTGGTCTTCCTGACTAAATCCAGCACTCTATCCATATATCTAAATAATCTTAGAGTGTTTTTCCTTACAACAACTAGAAGTTGGTCTGTTGCACTCACAGTCAGTGATGTCCAAGTTTAAATCTAGCCTTAGATACTTACTTAGTCACTTAACCTCCCTCACCTTCTTATCTTTATCTTATCTTATCTTTAAAATAAGGATAATTTAACCTAACTCCCTGAGTTGTGAGGATCAAATGAGATATTTGTAAAGAATGTTGTAAATATTTAAGTGCTCTAAAACTGCTATTGTTATTAATAACTCTGTGAAGTAGTGTATTTTAATACCTATTTTACAGCCAGGTAACCTGAGGTTCAGTTTCACCCAAGTGAGTTGTCTGTGGCCACAAATATAGTTAAATGTCAGAGGTGGGATCTGAATCTGTCTTTTGATTTCAATTTGAGTCCAGTGCTCATTACACTAGGTAGTTCTATGTTCTAGACTAATTCCTTCTCTTTTCTTTCTTCTCTCCTACAAATATCCTTCCAAACTTTGTTCCCTCCATTATTACCTCATTACCTGTGAGGAAGCCCATTTTACTTTTACAATTCTAATTATTAGCATGTTTTCCTATGTATTGGGCTGAAATCAACCTCTTAGTAACTTCTCTTTGTTTCCAGTTCTGCCCTCTGGGGCCAAAGGGAAGGAGTCCAACTCCCCTTCTGTTAAGTTGTTAATGATAATGAATGATATCTTCCAAGCAGTGTTTGCATTTTAGCAGGAGTCTATGTTATTTTAAAAAATGATAAGGGCTGATATTATGAGGGAAAATAATAATTTACTTAAAGCCATGATGGTAAAATAAATTAGACCACGTGCCTGTAAAAATTCAAATTGCTGCCAGTCCCCACCTCGTCTATGTAGCCAAAGAGATCTCCAGCCCACCTTCCGAATTTAAGCTGCGCTATACGTTGGTTCCCCTTGTCTGACATTATCACGTCAGAAACCGGAAACCCATTGGATCATGGAAAATGTAGTTTCAAATTTCCCCACGTGTCCACAGGAAGTTAAAATACTTTTAAATGGGACCTCCATGAATTCCAAGCAACACAATGTCTAGATTCAAAGGAATAATTTTCTAAAGGTAGACTATAGAGACATGATAATGGGGAGATTTTTTTTACCAGGAATAAACTTTTTTGATACCCCTGATGTCACATCATTTTGTTTCAGGGCTTTGATCAGAGGTATGAAAGCATTGACAGGATACCTTGGAATGTTTCTGTGGTGATAGGCAGAGGGACAGTCATTCTCCAGAGTTTTAGCCCCAGGATTGCTCCTGGACACATTAAAAGGCAAATACTAAGGAAAGAGTCTCAGAATAAAGATACATAAACATCCACAAATCTAAACCCCAAGTTGGAAAGGGGTCAGGTTGGCTACTGTGGTTCATCCTGATTCAATTGCTCATATCCCTCTGTTCCTGAGAGGCATTAGTTCTGTGGAGCTAGAGGAAACTGCTAGTTTGCATCAATAAAACACTCTCCTTGATCAAGAGAATTGTTTTTGCTCCTGAAACATATTCAGTCTCTAGAGGCACCAACCATCCCTTCTTCCTCACCTCATTTTCCTCCCCCTTCCCCATCCTCTTCTCCAATAGCTCTAATTTTGTGAATATTCTTTGATCTTGTTTATTGTAGATCAGAAGGCAATTCTTGCTTCCTCTGGTGGTGAGTGAAAGTCATTAAGTGATGAATGGGTGTGTAAAAAAGCTCTAATGGTAATAGAAGGTTGGGCTCCAGGGGCTTTTGGCCCAGCCACATAGCTGGAAATGGATCGCCTGATAGGAGACTTCATTCTAATTGGCTGGAAGCATTTGGATGCTAGGTACAGTATTTCCAATAATTCTATATTTAGCTGTCGTTTCCACCTCCATCACTTGAGCAGATTGCTTTTCAAAGAGGTGATACAGGAAATGCTGGTAGTGATTGATGGAAAACACCACCAACAAAAGAGCTGGGGTTTTGAGTCAGCACATCAGGAGCACTCAAAAGAAACACAAGGAGAGGTTAGTCTTATATGTAGAGAGAGTAGGTGCATGCCTATATAATATGATTCAAAGTAAGTCTAGTATCCTTCCTTTTAAAAAAATTTTCCCACCCCTAGACTTACCCCCAGATATCTTCATGGTCCAAAATGGATCATATAGACTCTTAGAGTCCGTTATTATAAATTCATTCCTTTGGGTTAAACTTTGCCACCTCTAGGCATCTTCCACCTCATTTGAAATCCTGACTCATATTCCTATTAGTTGTATGGTACTGGACAATTCACTTAACCTCTCTCAGACTCAATTTCCTCATTTATAAAATAGCAATAATAATAGTATTTACCTTCCACTGTTGTAAGGATCAAATGAGCTCATATATGTAAGGTGTTCTACAAAATTAAAGTGTTTTATTCTTGTTATTGTCTTTATACCTGCCTGAAGTCTCCTAAGAATGGGATAGAAGGCACCTGGGTTTTCTTCCTTCATAATTCTGAATCTGTAACCTACAGAATGTTATAACATGCCAATTTAAGCCTCATGGTGAAGATACTTCCACACTTTAATAGACAGCCTTTATGAGGAGCTATGGGCATTACTTCATGGTTTTAAAAATCTATTTAGGGTTTGAGAAAGAAAGACATACATAGCTCATGCTCATCAGGAATTCAATTTAATTGATCATTCATTTAATAGATACCTACCAATGTGCCAGGCACTATTCTAGGTGCTAAAGAAATAAAGACAAGTGTCAAATATTTCCTGACCTCAAGGGATTTACATTATGTTAGAACTTAGCTTGGTTTTGAATTTATTAACATTAAAATAAAGGATACAATAAGAATAAATATGGAATTCTTATACCAGTTTATAACATAGCCACCCAGGTCCCTTTCTTCATGATTCCAGGTTGTGCTATGACATGAAGTTTAAACAGGGCTATGCAGAGACAAGATGGGCTCTCTTCTCTCTTCCATCTATATTACTTTATGAAACTTAAGAATAAAACAAAAGAGCTATTCCACATTTCGAGTGAACTATTTTAATTGACAAGATAAGAAGTATTTTTTAAAAAGCCCATTTATGTTCCAGTCATTGTGCTAAACACTGGAGATACAAGGAAAGGAAAAACCAATCCCTGTCCTTAAGGAACTCTTAGTCTAATAGGGGGAAACAACATGCATTTAGTTATACCCTAACAAAATATGTATAGGATAAATGGAATATAATCTTAGAGAAAAGACACTAACATTAAGAAGGACTGACAAAGTAGAATTTTAGCTGAGACTTGAAGAAAGTCAGGGAAGCCAAAAGGGGGAATTGAGATGGGAGAGAATAAAAGTCATGGTCAAGGAAAATGCTCCAAATCTGGAAATGGAGGAAATCTCCAAATATATTAGTCATCCCAGCTTCTATGTAGACATTCCAAAGTGTGGGCAGAAGAGTCCCCAGTTCTTCTACAGCCATTCAAGATTACAATATAGATATGATACAACCTTTTTTACATACATTACACATAAAATACAGATGATGCAAAGGACTCATAGGAACATATAAACAGAAACAAAATGCACAAGGTACTCAAAAGAATTATAGGAGCTCATAAGCATATATAAAAGTTCATAAATCACTCAAATAGCCTATAAAGTCTCTCTGGAAGACAATTATGCTTTGGGATTTTTGAACAAGCATCACCCCTTTCCTGCATACTCTCAAATCTTAACTATGATAGCAAGGATGGTGGTGGCAGCAAGGCCCAAGCCTCTCATTCCTCCACAGTCATGGTTCTGTTTAATTTTGGCCAAGGATTTTTTTTACTATTCTCTTTCCAGGAGGCATGTTGTTCAGGAAATCTCTTCTCCCTAGAAAGTCTGGGCTCCCAAACTCTTGAACTTGAGCACTACATACATGAGGCAACTCCCAAGTCTGGCGAGGTCTAGGAACTCTCCCTTTTCTAGTTAGAAGGCTAGATTCTGGACTCCTACTACTAGAGGATTCTCTCCACCTTCAGTTTATATAGGAGTTTTCAGTTTATATTAGAATTCAGGAGCTTTGTCCAAGAGATGGTGCCCAACTTGGGCAGAGTGGACACATAGTCTTTTTCTTCCATGTACAGTCTGTTCTTTCTAGTCTAACAGAAAAGAATACCAGCTAGAAAGAGCATATAACCTTCTGTGTCTCAGATAGGCAAGCATGTTGGGGAAAGCCATAATCACTGGGCAGTGATGGGCAAACTACAGTCTGCAGGCCAGATGCAGGCCCCTTGAAATGGTCTATCCTCTGATGAATACAATGAGTAGGATACAATACAACGAAATTTTGAAAGAGTTGTCTTACAAACAGACTGACAGGAATGATGAGCATTTCCTTTCCTTTGTCCCCCTCTTTAAAAAGTTTGCCCATCACTGGTCACTAGGAACCAATTAGATGTTTAGAATTATTTTATTATTATTATTCCTGTTGACTCCTTAGGAGCATAGGGCCGCAACCATCTCACACTAGCGGACTCTGTTCTGGGCAACTTCCCCCAGCTGGGCCCATGTCATTCCGACCGTTTTTGTTTCATTTTCAGCAGATCTTCGCCAGGTCTGTTTTGGTCTTCCAACTTTCCTCCTCCCTGAAGGGTTCCAGCTCAATGCTTGTCTGGCTACGTTGTCTTCCGGTTTTCGTAGCGTATGTCCTATCCATCTCCACTTACGTTTCTTTATGTCCTGACTAATGGGGTACTGGATTGTTCTTTCCCAGAGACTAGCATTGGAGATCTTTTCAGGCCATCTGATGTTCAAGATGTGGATGTTTAGAATAGTCCTTCCTATGATACCAATAGATACACATTCACTCTTGATAAGAAGAGGGGAAATACTTAAATGAATTAATTCATTCAAAAAATATTTAAGCAACTAACCTACTATATGTCAGGTACTATACTAAATGCTGGGGATAGAAAAAAATTCAAAACACAGTCTCTGCCCTCAAAGAGTTTATAATCAAATGAGGAAGACAATATGCAAACATATGCAAAGCAAGTTATATACAGAAAAAACAGGAATTAATTAGAAGGAAGGCACTTGAATTTAAAAGGGTTAGGGAAGCTTTCCAATAAGAGGTTGTATTTTAGTTGGGACTGAAAGAAAATCAGGGAGGTCCATAGCTAGATTTGGAAGAAGGAGAGCATTCCAGGCATGGAGATAGATAGAGAATATACTCATAGCTAAGAGAAGGAGTGTCTCGTTCTTAAAACAGTGAAAAGGCCAGTATCAGCTAGGATTGAATAGTACATTCTGGGGATTAAGATGTAGGGAGAGTAAAAAGGTGGAAGGTGGCTAGGTTTCGAAGGGCTTTGAATGCCAAACAGAGCATTTTGTATTTACCCATGGAGGCAATAGGAAACCATTAGGATTTATTGAGTAGGGAGGTGGGATGTGTGTGACATGATCAGATTTGCATGTTAGGAAAATTATTGGAATTGAAAAATTACTTATTGGAGTGGGGAGAGACTTGATGTAGCTAGACCCACCAGCAGGCAATTGTGGTAATCCAGGCATAAAGTGATGAAGACCTGTACTACAGTAATGGCAGTGTCAGAGGAATATTTAAGAAATATTGTCAAGATAAAATCAGCAAGCCTTGGCAATATTTTGGGTTAGAGAGAGTGAGGAATGTGGATGCCTCCTAGATTGTAAGGAGAATGAGGATTGAGAAATGGTCATTGAATTTAACAAGTACATCAGTAGGAATTTTGAAGAAAACAGTTTTAGTGGAATGATAAGGCCAGAAGTCAGTTTTTAAGGGGTTAAAAAGAAGAAAGTAAGAAGAGAGAAAGTGGAGGGACCTATTGTAGAAGGATTTTTTTGAGGAATTTAGCAACAAAGAGCAGAAAAAAAATTAGGACAATGGTTAGCAGGGATGGACAGAATGAGAATTTTTTTTTTCAGTATAGGGAAGTCATGGACATGTTTGTAGGCAGTAGGAAATGAACAGAGAGAGGGAGGCACGGGGCAGAGAGGCAGAGAGAGAAAGAGAGAAAATATGCAATAGAATGGGAATGACAGAGGGGGTAATTTGTTGGAAGAGACAGGATAAAGTGAGATTGCTGGAGCAGATAGAAGCATTGCCTTAATAAGGTGTAAGGCCACTTCATCATGTGAAACAGAGGTAAAAGAGGAAAAAGTGGCAAAAGATCCTTGAGGGATAGATGATGAGGAAGAGAGGAGAAGAAAGAGCTCATGGTAAATGGCCTCAATTTTTTTCTGTAAACAATGAGGTAAAGTTCTGAGTTAAGAGAGTGGGGAAAGGAGGAGCCATGGGAGGTTTAAGGAGAGATGAAAATATTTGGAAAAATTGCTGTAGAGAGGGGGCTGAGTTGATTAGGAAAGTATAGCTATCAATCAGTCTATGTATGTATGTATGTATCCATCTATCTATCATACAGGATTTTCTAGCAGCAATTAAGCTCCAATTGCAGCTAAGTAATGTAAATTTATAGTGGACCCAATCAAAATGGTTGCATGATTGTCTCTGCTTTTGTTCAGCAACAAATGTGTAGGTACAAAGTTGATGAATGGTGGAAGTGATCTAAGGCTGAGGGTTAGCTGCACATAATTGGTGAGAAGAGAATAGTTTTGTGTTGGATTGGTTCACCAAGGACTCAAGATGAGGAGAAGAACAGAGAATGGTGTGGAAGAGAATTGGAGGTTTAAGAAATTGGAGGTCACAGTGAAGATGAAAAGTAGGGTTATGTAAGGGAAGGTAGAGAGATGAAAAGCCAATAGATTTCTGTCAGATAAGGGGATTTAAAAATTTTTGAACTTGGAGGTGGTACATTTGTAAGTGATGGTAAGATTGAGGATTTGAGCATCTTTGTTTTTCAGGTGAGGTAGAGTAGTTTGTAGGAGGATAGTATAACTTTGTGCTTAGTGTATTTGAAGGAGAATAAAATATGTGAGGACATGAATTGGAAAGAAGAGAAGAATTGTAACCCAGGTATCAAACTTATTAAGGAAAGAAGGAGTGTGACCTTGGATATAAAGAAAACAGCTACTAGGATTTTGATTGGGTCATTGGTATGAATGGCATGAACTTCAAAGGAAGAGATATTACTGAGTGGAGAAGGGAAGAGAGAAGTTAAATATAGTAATGAGGAACAATGAGTAATTCCAGCTTGATCAGTGAACTAAGGACAATGAGTGAAGGTGAAACCAAAGCTGGAAAGGGTGTTAGGGAGGCTGCCATTAGAGAAAAGCCAGATTTCACTAGGAGTTAGTAGATGGAATGTGTGGGAAAGTAATAGATTTGAGATGAAGGGAAATTTGTTGCCCATGGGACAAGCATTTCAGAGGGCATAGTGAAAATGCTAGATGGAGTTTAGATGAAATTTTGAGGTGTGAGGATTAAGGGGAGGGGTGGCATTTAGGAATGGAGTGGTAGGGGATGTTGGGTGGGTTTTGGATAATTATTTACAGAATACAAAGGGTATAACTAGGTATGAGAATGTCCATCATTGAGTGGAGGGCACTATTCCTCTATCTTCAAAAGACAGAAGTAGTAGGAGATGGAAGACCTGAAGTCAAAAGGAAGGTTACTTTTGTGGCCAGGGCACATACAGAGCAAGGGGAATGCACATCTATGAAGTTATTTGGTGATGTCATTGGGCTACTTCTTCACTGGGTATCATGTCCCTCTTTAGTGAAGCATCATTGCTTTGCCCTATCTATCTCTGATCTCTACTGGACATTTCTGCTAATCTCTGGTCAATTATTCTGATACCATCATCAGGTATTTAGCTTCTTCAGACACTTTTGTTCTGGTACAGAGGTTATTAAGTCTCTCTCTCTGGCAAGGGAGAACTTAAAAATCTTTTAGTACGTAGCCAGGTCAGGCCATCTTAATCTAATCTCTGGGAACTTTTTTTTTAAATACTTGGATACTTGGATAACTATTTCAATATTATCTGTTTCCTTTGTGATTCTATTTTATTTTATGCATTTGAAAACATTATTCTGAGAAGGGGTCAACAGGGTTTAGAAAACTGCCAAAGGACCCCGGTCCAAGACACAGAAAAAAGGTTACAGCCTCCTGGTCTATCATCATCCCTATTCATCAGCACCCATCAGAAACTAGAAGAAGCTCCCAGGCTAAGATCAAGTCTCTTCTTTTGACCTGACTGCTATTCTACCACCTTCTCTAAATGATGAAACCAAGCAGAAACCACCCTTTCTAAATGCGCCCAAACCATTTCTTTATAAATACTTTCTAGAATTTCCCTAGTTATCAAAGTCAAGCTCATTGGCCTGTAGTTTGTAGACTTTGCCTTTTTAGTTGTTTTCTTGTCCTCTCCCAATATTGGAGTAATTGTTCTTCTCCAGTCTTGTGGTGCCTCTTTCATCTGCTACAATCTTTCAATGGTATTGTATAATGGCTCAGTAATCAAATCCATTATTTCCTCCAAAACTCTAAGGAGCATGGGTGTACATAGCATCTGGTCTGGTTATACAGGGCTGTGCTAGCTCGTATCTTGTACTTGCTGCATGCAAGAAGTAGCTCTTCTAGGTAATTTGAACTTGTCAAGAGTAGTAAGTGAGGGATGAGTGTGAAATAGCATTATAATGTAAAACATTTTCAATACTATTGGTCATTTTTTGCTGAATTTCTTTTCTTCTTTAAATGTATATGTACATATAGAATTTGTTGTATGAGCTAGTTATCCAGGAAGGCTTGGGAGGCTGGGGGGAAATCTAGGTGATACAAATGAAAATATATTAATAAAAATCAACTAAAACATTAAGAAGCATGATTCACTATGGAAAAATCTCTATTCTTTGTCTTCCTCTCCTGATTGGAGACTCCCTATTTGGGACTATTATTTTAGGTAGGATCTTAGTCATATTTCTCCTTACTTACATTTGGATACACTCTCTGACCTTCTCATTCTTCTTTATAGATAAATTATTACCTAGGACTGTGATGGCAAACCTTTTAGAGATGGAGTGTCAGGCCCCACCCCCATCCTACCCCACCTCCCAGACTGTGTGCCATTCCAACCTCCCACTCCCGTGATTGAGTGCCATACCCTTCCCCCTAGAGACAGAATGTTCTCCAACCCCTCCCCCACCTTGTCCCAGACAGGGGAGAGTGGCTGCCCCACAGAGGGGTGAGTGAAGTGAGAAGTGTCCTCAGATACATGGAGAGGAACAGCTCCACCCTGAGACCCTCTGGCTTTCTGGTAAAAAACTCTGACTGATGACTACGTGTGTGCCAACACAGAGGGCTCTTTGTGCCATTTTTGGCACCTGTGCCATAGGTTTGCCATCGTTGACCTAGGGGCAACCTCATTGGTGTCTCTCTTTCCTGGTACACATTTAAGGAAGGGTGTTGGCCATGCTTCGCCTCACTTATGTTATTATTATTATTATTATTATTTTAAACCCTTACCTTCCACCTTGGAATCAATATTATGTACTGGTTCTGAGGCAGCAGAGTGGTAAGGGCTAGGCAATGGAGTTTAAGTGAATTACCCAGGGTAACACAGCTTGGAAGTATCTGAGGCCAGATTTGAACCCAGGATCTCTCAACTCTAGGCCTGGCTCTCAATCCACTTAGCTACCCAGTTGCCCCCCTAAAGTATTTTTAAAACAGTAAAATCTTTTTTTTTTCTCTCCTTACTTACTTGGGATTTCAATTCCCTATTAACTATCTTTGTGTTTTATTCTTTTAGACCCCAAATCATTCTTTTTAGTAGAGAAAAACAGAAGTTAAATTAATTGTCAATCTGCCTTATCTCTGTCATCTATAATTATAATTTCATCCATACAAGCAGCAGTCTAATACCTTCTTTAATCTTTCTTTTGGCCCCAACATAGCTTAACCCCCCACCCCCTTTTTACTCATGGAATTCACCTTCAAGCTTACCTTATTCTGGGTATTAGTGACACTCTGATAATATTCTTATAGAACTGTACCAAAGTGTTGAATTCATTCTAACTTTTTCTGCCAGTATTATTTATACATGTCGTCTAAAGTCTGAGTTGGTCAATATACTCCCCAAGGTAAAACATTAGCTCCTTTACTCAATTGTTCCTGTCCTCTTGATTAAATTAATTTCAATTTGAATCTTCAGAATTTCCTGCATGAATAGTTCCTTATTTAGAATTTTAGGCTAGGTGATATTCACTGCTTTTTTCTCTGAAACCGTTGAAATGCATTCCTTTAAAATCTTGCATATGCAGGAACCTATGTCTGACTTTCCTCCTCTCCATCACAAGTTCCAAATTTGAGTCATCACTTGTTGCCAAGATCTTCCTCATTTCTAGTGCCACAACAAACTACTTCTTTCTGACCTCAGTCAGTTCCAGTAGAGTAGTTTTATTTGTTGCTTTCTGTCCCTTCAGAAGAATGAAATGAACACAAGAGAAGTTGAGAGTTTATAAGCTATTTTTCTTTTGCTAGGAAAGAGAGAGAGACAGAGACAGAGACAGAGACAGAGAGAGTAGTTGCAAGAGCTAATGACTTATTTGATGATTTCTATTATTATTGTATGATTCCCTTGTGCCAGATTTATTTTTTTGCTTCTGAAACTCTTGGTTTTTGTCTGGCCACAGGCTAAGAAGAATGCATTTATTTTTCTTTCTTGGTTATGTAGACAAGACAAATCTTTCCATCTGAAATACCCAAGTTTCCTTCACCTGGCCTTCAGGCTATGTTTTCAGTCATCTTCTGCATTACTAACAAATGAACACATATGTTCTGAAGTGACTTAACTAAATAATCAACTAAAAAAGATCAATAGAGCAAGACACTTTGCTAATTGCTATGGAGGCTACAAACACACCCTGCCTTCAAGAATCTTATGGCCTGCTTGAGAACACATGGTATAAGAAGCCCAAGGAAAGCTCATGCTGGAATACAGTTTTTAAATACAATACTACAAAACTATTTCTAAAACTTTTGCTTACATCTTTCCTGTTCCCCCACTGATGCCTGTTTTTCCTGGCTCATTATTTCATGTGCCCCTTAACCATGTTTAACTTCACTTCTAACTATAGCTGTCTTCTCAATAGTCTTGACAGCACATACCATGACATTCAGGTCTGGATCCATAATTGAATCAGCTTCACCATTCTTTTTTAGAACAGATTGCTAATCTTCTCCCCTATGGCTTTATCCACCGTCCATATGACATTCCAAATTGAAAGTCCCTTCTCTGGTCATTTTTCTCCTATTTGTGTCATCTCTCTATTAGAATTTAAGTTTCTTGGGACAGCTGGGTGGCTCAGTGGATTGAGAGCCAAACCCAGAGTTGGGAGATTCTGGGTTCAAATCTGGCCTCAGATACTTTCTAGCTGTGTGACCCTGGGCAAGTCATTTGACCCCCTTTGCCTAGCCCTTACTACTCTTCTGCCTTAGAACCAATACAATATTGATTTTAAGATGGAAGGTAAGGATTTTTAAAAAAAAGAATGAAATTTCTTAAAGACCGGAACAATCTTTGTTTTTTGCCATCTTTTCCACAATGCTAAATACAGTAGTAGGTACATAGTAAGTGCTTAAATCCCCATTCATTCATCCATTCATTCTTCACATTCGAACTCTACTATAGATTGTGAAACTCCAATGGACTGGACATATTGTTCGAATGCAAATATATGTTTACCTAAAATACAGAAAGCTCACAAAGGGAAAGTGCTCACACAGAGGTCAGAAGAAGCCATACAAAGGCAGTCTCAAAGTTTAGTATCTATTGTGAAACATGGGAGACACTGGCACAGGACTGACCTGCATGGTTGGCCCATATCAAGGAAGGAACTGTACTCTATGAGCAAAGAAGAATCATAGTAGTTCAAAAGGACATGAGATGTACAAATTTTGGATCATCTTCATGCCAAATATTGGTATAGGCTATTTATACCCAGCCATTGGTAGAGCCTGTCAAGCTTATTTTAGTCTGATCAGCCACAGCTGGACACGCTGGACATGGTGTACAAACCCCAACATAGCGATGTCCTTTTGGTCCCCTTCAAGTAGGAACCATTCATCCTATCATTTCCTACACGTAGAGTGAAAGGCAATGTAAGATGTCTCTAAGATGAGAGACTAGCTTCAGAACACCAGCTTCTTTGGGAAGTGGGACCAGAATTGGTCCTCTGACACAGGGCTGGCCTCTAAGAACAGATTCTTAAGCATTCCTTAGATTTGTATTTTGTTTGACGTAATATAGCTTTAGAGAGAGCAACAGAAAGGGATCTGTCCAAAGTAGATGATGCTATTTAAAACTATCCCTGATTTTCTCCTTCTCTCCCTGCACCTCCTTGTTAATATTTACAGTTGTAGTTTGCTGCTCCTGTAGAAAATGCCAGAAGTGCTTTCAAATTGCCTCATAAAAGAAACTCAATTTAGAAGGTCTTATTCACGGAGGATTTACGAGCTCGTCACAGTCTAGGAGCTGGGAGTTTTATTTTGACTCAGAGTTAGTTATGCACCCAAACCAACTGAGTAATTCCACCCCAGAGAGGGAAGCAGTTGGAGGTAAGAGCTTCTCAGACTCCAGTGATTTTACTCTTCAGCAAATGACATGCAAGGAGCACATTAGCAAAGACTGAGCCAGGAGGCCCTGGGGCTTTACCCTTCTGTTGAAACTAAAAGGCACAGAGTCAAGAGGGAAGCATTCCCACCAAAGCAATGAAAAGCTGCTGTGGAACAAACTCTGGTATAAGGAGGACTGGAGTGACAAAAGGCATGAGGCATTTATTGCTTTTTATAAAAAAAAAATCAAAGATGTAGATTGCCATATGGAGACCCCAAACAAAATGCATATATATCTTTCTTGCCTCTGAAATGACCCAGTTAATCAGTTAATTAAACAGTTTTTCATCTGTGCAAGGTACAGTGTTGGTACTATGTGGAACATAGTCATTCCTCTCTTTAAAGACTTTACAATGGAGCTGTAAAGACAAGGTATAAATATGCAAAAAGCTAAAGAAAACACAAGAGGGAAAGAATAATAATAACCTTGATATCTACACTTTTAGGTTTTCTAAATGTTTTTCTTACATTCCTGTGGATTCTTATCCTTACTGAATAGATAAGGAAACTAAGCATTGAACATTGTATAGCATAGACATCACAGCCAGAATTCAACTTAGTTCTCCTGATTATATGACCAGAGATCTTTTTGTTATACCACTCTGCATCTCAGTAAAGGCAACGTTGAAAAATATGTTTTTGTTGAGAGGTTGAATGAATGGTATAAAAAGTAAGTCCTCAGGAAGAGAGAATATTTTGGGTTTTATTGGTCTGGTAAACTTATTAGTGAGAAAGATTTGGGCTGGACTTTGGCAGGTGGGTGGAATTCGGATAGGCAAAGAAAAGGGGGAAAGATCTTCTAAATAAGAAAAATTAAGTCTTATTTTCTACTTGGGGGCTTCTAATCAACCTTGTCTCTGAGAAAGTAGGGTTAATAAACTCTGTTACAGTCATAGTTACACAGATGTGAAACCCTAGACAATTCACATAACTGTAACGTGGGGAAACTCTCTAAGATGTTAAATTGCAGGATAGTTTCTAATTTGCATTGAAAGAGTGAGTTTCTTCATTGGGAGTTCCCTATATGAATAGAACCAAAGATCTAGATACACAAAGTTCTGTCTTCCTAGGATCTTCTGTGAATGTCTTAAATTAAAAGATCTCTGTGGACAGGTACTGTCCTATAACTTGCTAAGCTTAACTATTTTTTTCAATAAATAGATGCAATAAATGCTTTGGGATGGATGGTAAGATCTTAAACAGATAGGCAAACAGTGTTTCTTCCATGGAAGTCAATGAGGGCAGAATCATCTCTCAAGAAAAATCAATGAGATGACTGGCTAATACTAGACTCTAAGGTTTTGGTGGACAGAGAGTGCCATTGCCTTCATTAGCAGACATTTATAGAAACACCTACTGTGTACAATTCTTGAGAGGCAGCATTGGAGTGAATGGATTATTAGGCTTGGACTTGAATATTAGGATTTAAATCCTACCTCTGACTAGTTATATGACTATAAATAAATCAATTAACCTCTCAGTCTCAGTTTCCTTTTCTGAGAAACAGAGATAATGATACCTCTCAGAATTGCAAGGCTTGGATGGAATAATATATATGAAAGTACTTCACTACGTAAATATAAGTTACTTTTATGTGACATCATTCCTGCCCTCAAGGGTAGAGAATGTGGATTCAAAGGCTATCTCTACTGCTCAGTCTTGGTGTGGTCCTGGACAAGGTATCTCACCCCTGGGACTCTGTTTTCCCATCAGAAAAAAAAAGAATGTGGTCCAGATGATCTCTTAGGTCTCTTCAAGTTCTAAATCCTCTCATTCAATTTGTGGGTGTTCCCCATCTATCCTAAAAGATCATCTGTCATACTGGCCAATTCCCAGAGGAGGAGGAGAAACTTTATGACTATGAAGTGCTTTGAAATAAGAATGATTAGAAACTCTGATCCCCATGGCAGGGTTGGGAAATCTGGCTGAAAGTCCTTGCAGAGGATTGGAGATTTCCCCCAGGAGAGTATCTGGCTTGTCTCTCTGTAATTAAAAAGTGAGCTTTGAGCCAACTATGCAGTTCAGCTGAATCCTTCTTCTGTTCACCACCCCTGCCCCTGGAGATCCTGCCATGAAGACATAATCCTGTATGTGATGACATTCCAATTTAGGGCTAAGAGGGTAGCACAGAAAATATGCAATCAAGGCCTTCCTGAAGAAAGCCTGTGCCTGGACAGGTAGGCTGTAGTGAACCCTGTGCTTTGTTGGCACATGCATTCCTTTCTGACATTTAACCAGAGAGAGAAATTAGACTGAAAAATCAATCTTTCCTTTCAACCTCTTAGTATATTAAAGATACTTATTGCTGCTTTTCCTTCCCTCTTCCTCCCTTGAGAAATGCCTTTGACGAGTCTGGGAATGATTCCAACCTTTGATCAAGATAGTGCTCCATGGTGGACACAACAGAGCAATCCTTGGGATCAATGGAGAGAGACTGTTCACCTATCCAAAGCCTTTCTATTTTCAGCTCAAGTCCCAGTTTTTCCATAATGCTTTCCCTGGTCATTCCATTTCCCAATGACCTCCTCTTCTCTGAAATCCTATAACACATAGTGTTCATATTAATAGTGGGACATTTATTGTGTGCTAGGCACTGTGTTAAGTGATAGAGATGTAAAGAAAGGAAAAGATGAAGTTCTTGACCTCAAGAATATCATATTCTACAGGAGTAACAATATATATAATTAATTATGGACATATAAGACTAGTTTGGACTCTGAACTACTGTCTCAAATCCCAGTTAGTGCTGCTAAGTTTGGTCTTTGGAGGGAAGGTAGCTACTTTTACCC
This sequence comes from Gracilinanus agilis, assembly GCF_016433145.1. NCBI lineage: Eukaryota > Metazoa > Chordata > Mammalia > Didelphimorphia > Didelphidae > Gracilinanus > Gracilinanus agilis. The sequence goes on from NC_058131.1 coordinate 97,862,597, forward strand.
TAAATGTTACAAGGGTAACCTTGTGGGTTTGTGGGTGCTATGACATTCAAGTCCTCACTTGTATATTTCCTTCATTATAGTTGATAACAATTAGCATTCCAGACTTGGTTTTTGAAACAAATATTTACTAATATGGTATAGTAAGAATTGTTACTACAAAATATCTCTCCTTTACAATGGAATCAGACTCTCCTACAAGTATATAGAGTCTAAAGGAATGTGGGTTCAGCCTTTGAGAGCATACATGGTAAAGGGGTAATTCAGGTTTTCTGGAAGTCCCTTTCTCCATTTATTGGATATGAAAGTCCTTTTAGGCATGGTATTGCTTTCTTCTGGGGTCCTCATAGAATTCTGAAGCTACCTTTCCTCAGTGAGTCTAATTGTCTTTGGCTCCTGATATAGACATAGCTGGTAGTCACTACTTTTCTTGGGACAATACTAGGATACCCATGGAAAGTCTAAATATTTTTTACCTTTTTCAGTACATAAGATCATCCTTTCGTCAAAGGATGGAAGAGACAGAAGTTCTCCCTTACCCCTCTTCTCTCCCACTCCCCACTGGCAAATGACTACTTTTCAGGAACCTGCCTGGTACTACTTCTACTGCTGAGTTTGGTGAAATACTGACTCTAAACTGGACTGATATTTTATCTAAGCCCCACAGGATAAGACTAAATCTTTTTGGAGTATTCCTAGTAGACTCTTTGTGTACTGTCTTTTCATTTTATCCAATGGCTTAAATATTACACTCCTCAATTTGATTACCTTGGTACTTAGTTTAATGCCTTTATTGACTGATTGTTTAATAGATATATTTTCACCTTATGAAGGTTTTAGATTGTAGAGTGATTTTTTAGATGCTTTAAGTGTGGTGGGGTGATTGGTCGATTGATTTCATTAACTCCTGACTTTATACATACAGACAACATGATCAGTAATCTTGGAGGAAGGGCAGCAGTAGGGGGGATCATAAAAGACCTCCTGAAGGAGATGGAATTTGAGACCGGTCTTGAAAAGAACTAAGGCACCTAGGTCATGGAGGCAAAGAAGGAGAACATTCCATATTTAGAGTATGAATTGCCCAAGGTCCTGTACTAAGTAGATGGTAGAGCTAAGACTCCAGATCACTCCTTCATGTATTCTTCCTATCATGTGGTGCCACCTCTATAGTAGAATTTCTCTTGGAATTCTGGTTAGGTAGGGTAGATTTTTCCTTTGGTATGTCTATGTAGTTATAACCTCTGACAATTTTCTTTTCTACCTATAACATGACTAATAGAACCCTTAACTTAAATACTCCTAAGGGAGTAGAAGAAGATTACTACTAGTGGAAGAAGGACTACCTGGACCTCTTTCAGCTTTTTACCTCTATATGACTCAATAACAGTAAGTTTTCCTTTACCATTCCAAACCCTAGAACCTCCCAGCCTAAAACAGCTGTTCTGTCTTTCTCAACTATTTTAGAAGCATTAAAAATAGTTTACTCTTATGTAGCATTTTGTTGTCTATAAAATATTTCTCTTAGAGCTGTCCTGTGAAGTAAGTGATATTAAATTTAGGGCTCATAAAGGTATAATGGCAAGACGATCATACCAGAAGGGTTAGCCCAAGGATCAAGTGATTTATCCAATCTCCTATAACTAGTTAAGTGTCAGACTTAGGATTTCAACTCATCTTCTGAGGGCAAGATGAGCAAGTCCATTTTATTGTGTTGTCTGTTCCCCAAAGCAAAGTTACTTGGAGTTGCTTTTCTCATGAAAAACCAGCTCCCATTCCAACCTAATAAAAAGAGGACATAAAAACATTATTTCAATAGAATGATTTATTCTAATACTGATGCCTGACTTATTTTAGCCTTTGGGTTCATGAAGATTTATGTGGTTGACATAAGCCATCAGGTGGAAAGATCTGAGTTCAAATATGATCTCAAACACTTAATGGCTGGGCAAATCCCTTTTTTGACTCAGTTCCTTCATCTATAAAATGGTGATAATAATAGCATATACTTTACCACAGAGTTGTTGTGAGGATCAAATGAAATGATAATTATAAAGCACTTAGCACAGTACCTGGCACATAGTAAGCACTGTATAAATGTTAGCTATTATCATTATTATTATACTAGTAAGAGTTCTAATTTATTAAGGATGACAGATTAGGTATAGTACCTGATAGAAAAGGGACAGAATCAAATGAATGAATATCCTTTACAAGAACCAGATATTCAATATGGAGAGGGAAAATTGTGAATAATTATAGAACTTTAGAACTAGGAAGGACCCATGAAATCATTTAGAATAGAGGTCTTGTTTTATAGATGGAACAACTATAGTCCAGAGGTGTGATATACAGGGTTGACTGCCAGAACAAGTTGAAAACATATATACTTGGAAAAGGCTGGACAGATACAAGAAAGATCCAAGAGTCATAATGGGTTATAATAACAATTTGAAACCAACAGAGATATTTCCATACTTCATGAAATTCCAGTTTCTTCAAACATGGGCATGTCCTTTACTGATATGTATCACAGTTTATCTAGATATATTATAACTATATAATTATATATCTATAATCTATAATCTATTATATATTATATAATATATAATATGATATATCTAAAAATTAAATAATATATATACATTATATTATACAGCCTTCTATCTGTAGCTTGGGGCCAAAAACAAATTAGTTAACTTTTGATCATCCTGGTAATAAACCTCTCTAAACTTAGCTAGCCTGGTTCCAAACAACAGATATGTTAGGGGGGAAGTGTGACATAGTGAATAGAGAGTAGGCCTTAGAATCTGGAAGAACTGAGTTCAAGTCTCGCCTCTGACTCCTTTTGACCATATGAACCCAATCAAATCATGTATTACTCATCCATAAAATAATGGAGTTAGACTTGATATGATCTCATGTATATCATCTGGACTATACTATAAACTATAACTATATGTTAAAGGAAAAATGGACACATAATTCAGAAATGATGAGGAAAGGCACTTAAGAGTAGTTCATTTTCAATTCAATTAAATAAACCTCAGTCACTCACTATACATAAGACAATGTGTGTGCTAAGTCCTGGGGATACAAAGGAAAAAAATAACATATTCATCCTCAAGAAGGATTTTTTATAATTTCCTTTGGGGGAATGAGATGTGTAAACCATTAACTACAAGTTAGATTATAATTAAATGCCTGGGACAAGTTAGGAAACACATGGGATATTCAAGGAGGGAGGGATTACTTTCTTCTTGGATAGTGAGGTTAATAATGGAGACCAGGGAAGGCTCCATGGAGTAGTTAGCATATGACCTGAGCCTTGAAAGAAGGGGGAGGCTTCAATAAATAGAGACAGATAAAAAGATGGATTGATTCTAAATCTGAGCAAAGGTACACAGAAGGGAGAGAGCAGAGCAAAAATGGGGTGGAAAATTAGAATATATGAAAAGGAACCATGTTAATTAAGTGAGACTACAAAGGTAGATTGAAATCAGATTATGGGAGGCTTTGAATACTACACCATGAAGTTTTTATCCTAATTGGAAAGTAATGGAGAGTCACTGGAAAAGAAACTGAGGAGTGATCAGTGATCAGAGCAGTTAATTAGAGAGTCTATTGAAGTCATAGTAGGAAAGGTAGTTTGGAGTGGAGAGATTCTAGATGTAGGGAGACTAGTCCAGAGGCTATTATTGTAATTAGTCGATTAAGATCTGACAAGCTTTGAGCTAGTGTCATGACAGTGGGGTTCAAAAGGAGGGAACTGATGTAAGACAGGTTGTGGAGTTAGAATTGACAGAATTTAGACAACTCATTTGATGTTGGAGGTATATGAAAGAAAGGGAAAAGTTAAGGAAGCTTTGAGCCCCAGGGGCTGGTTAAAAGAGGGGTGCCATTCTCAGGAATAGGAAAATTGAGAAAAACAAGTTTGGAGATCTGAACAGGGAATGATAAGGAAAGAACAGTTTCTCATGATGTGTTATTCTTACACATAATGGACTATTGGCCTTTTTGTGAACAGACTAGATAAGGAATATAGGATAACAGCCATAGTGCTGGAAGTGACACCAGAGGCCATATAATCTAAACCCTTTATTTTACAGATGAGACAGATGCCCAAGAAGGTCATGTGTCCTGTCCAAGGTTACCCAGGTTGCAGGTGGAATCTGAACCCAAATCCTTTAGAACTAGTGCTTTTTCCCCACAGTACTACTCTTGAACAGAGGAACAACTTGTTGTACTGAAGACAGATCAAATACACTTAGCTACTTGCTGATTGATTAATACTTCTCTAGCAACAAACCATAAGTATAGGGTGTCAATTGCTCATGTAGGTTCTAATATATGTGATAATAAGATTAAATCTACCTTGCCCATTCTCAAATCTAATCACCAAAAGTGTAAAACAACTCCACTTAACTCTCAAGTGGGGAGGTCTGTGACCCACATGTGCAAGAATGGGTGACAAATCAAAATTGACTGATTGCCCCCTAGGCAGTCCTAAGAAAAGTGTCTGTTGTGATTGGACACATAAACTAAGAGGAGGGCACAGGAAGTGACGAAAGATATGGCCTGGATAAATTGAAAGAACTTCCAGGGCTCACTCTCTTGGCTGCTCACTTCTTCTTGTGGTGGGTGACTAGGACCTGGAGGAGCTCTGACTGCTGGCTGAGACTCTAGACTAAGTGAGACTGCTGTTAATCTCTCCCTTGGAATTACATGTTGTGAGTGTAAAGACTAAATCTTCCTGGACTTCTCTAAAGAAAGTGCTCTTTCAAAAGAGACTCTGTGACTGAAGCTTCTGCTTCATTCATCTCTGGCCCAACAGCCTTGGGCTCAAGGCTGAGCCTCCTCCAACTGAGGGTTAATTAGATCTGCCTGGGTTGAACAAGGAGGATGGAGCAAATTACTTTGTTAGATTATGTATCCTATCCTATCCTCTCTCTGATTTTCTTATTTTATCTTCTAATTTGTAAATAAACTTCTATAAAAGTCATTTTAACTTGAGGTTATTCTTTAATTTGGGATTGACAATTATTCAATTCCCTGGTGACCAAACCTTTTAATATTCACCCAATCAACACCCCTTTTTACCCCTTACATATAGTACCCCTATCTTTGAAGAAAGTAGAGCACCCAGTCCCTTGTTCTCCTTTCCTGTTCCCCTTCAGGCAAGAATCAGTCTCCTTAAGAGAGGAATGGGCAAGGCTTCTAAGATAGAAAATGCTAAACAATACACAGAGAATCCCTGATCTTTACCAAAGAGAAATTCCTTGAAATATCTAGACAGACAAACTGGAAATCAGAGACTTGGTGGAAGAGCCAACTTTGGAAGTCTGTCTTCCAAAGTATGCTCTCTTTCTCTCAGATTTCCACCTGTGTGTCCCCTCTTCAGATAGGAACCAAGAAGTTTTCTCTTTTCCTTACCTCTCTCACCAACTCTTCCATTCACATATTCAAAAAGCATGGAGTTATCATTCTTTTCACCAATCCAGAATCACATTCCATAAGCAATAAGCTGAAAGTAGTATAGGACATCTCCAATATACTTGGCTGAAAGTTGGGTTACATATATTCTGGGGTATAATGTGCATAGGATTGTATTAGGCACTAAAGATACATAAGCTCTAAGTAAGACATGCTTCTTGCCTTCAGGGATTTATTTGCTATTGCTCAGTCATGTCCTACTCTGTGACCCCATGGACCACCACTATTCATTGGGTGTTCTTGGCAAGGATATTGGAATGGTTTGTCATTTTCTTTTCCAGTGGATCCTTTCATCAGGTAATTAGAGGTTAAGTAACTTGTCCAGGGTTATATAGCAAGGAAGCTTCTGAGGTCAGATTTGAACTTAGGTCTCTATTCACTGAGCCACCTAGATGCCTCAAGGATTCTAGTAGGTATAAATCCTCTTGAATGAGATGAAACAACTCCAATAGAATCTACAAAGCCAAACTAAATAACAAATTAAGATATCATCCAAATAATTCAATTGTTTGAGACATTCAGTCTTATCATATCCACTCAGAGCAGGTTTTTGGAACTTGCAGTATCCCAGTTATTGTTTATGTGCTTTAGTCTTCTCTAGCCATAGGCCTATGCTTGACCATTACACACATGGGGAACTCCAGGAATGTGAATGTACTTGCTACTGAGGGGCATGTGGGTAGGAGGGCTATTCTGGGAATTCAGAACTGTTTATTTCCAACCATGGACTGGAGGGGCTAAGGGAATAAACGTTGTCATCCGTGCTGTTTCCCTGAACCAGGAAATTGCGTTGATTCTGAGCCCCAAGCAATAATGTCTAATAAAATGTGTCCTGACCATTTCTAACTTTCTGAGCCAAATAATTCTGCAGGAAAGAGAAGAATAAACTATTTGGTCAATAGTATAAGCAAGGATGACCAAATACTTACTATGATTTGTGATGTATACTTAAAAATCTAAGAGTTGGAAAATACTGCATGGGTCCATCTAGCTTATTTTGTACTTGAAGTGGGAACTCAGTTGACAATCTCATGGACACTAGTCATCTAATCTCTACTTAAATAACTCCATAAATTAGGAGCTTACATCAACCCAGTTAATCCATTCCACTATGTGGCAGCTCTAATCAATTCAACATTTTCCCTTATGATCTAGTGCTATCATTACCAGCAAAGGGATAAATGAAAGCACAAAAGGACCTATCTGTACATAAATATTCATAGATCTTTTTGTAGTGAGGAAGAACTAGAAACTAAGGAGATGCCATCAACTGGAGGATGGTTTAAAAAGAATGATATATATGAGTGCTATGGAATACTATTGTTCTATAAGAAATGACAAAAAGGATAGTTTCATAGGAACATGGAAAGAACTTGAACTAATACAAAGTGAAATGATTAGAACCAAAAGAATTATTTATACAATAGAAACAATACTTTAAAGACAAATGACTTTGAAAGACTTAGGAAGTGATCAATGTTCTAATAACTAACAGTTCCAGAGAATGGATGATAAAGGATCCACTTCATAATAAAGACGTGATGGACTTCAGAGTACAAAATCAGACACCTTTTTGGAAATGACCAATGTTAAAATTTTTTCTGATTGATTATGAATATTTATTATAAGGATTTTGCTTTTCTTATTTTTTTCTTGGTGTGGGGAGTAAGGGAAAGAAAAATGCTGATTAAAATCAAATTAAAAATTAAAAAGAAAATAATAAAAGTAATTTGCTGTAGAAGTTTGGGAATTCATAAAGTCATAGACTTTTAAAGTTGGAAAAGACTTGGAGTTCTTTTAATATAGCCCCACTTATTTTTTAAAAAGTTATGCTTCTTCCTTGAGTTTTCAGTCTCTTACTAGAGAACTACCTACTCATATCCTTCTGGGTTTAAGCAGAGAAGTCAACTTGACATTGTTTCAACTCTACCGTGGAAGTTAGGGAGAGCAATGAGAAAGAAGGAATAACAAATTAAAAATCTGGAAGAACTAACTCTCCCAGGTTCTTTCCTATTATGCCTTTTCCCTTGAAAAATCACATTTTTATTTACTTAGAGCACAAAGATGTTACCTCTAATTTTTCATCATGTCTACTTAATTATTTTATTTGAGTAGCTCTCTAGGGCCCCTATCTAATGAAAAGGTACAATTTTGTTTGCTACAAAATTAAACTCAGCTATTCCAGCCAATATTTTTATCATCATTATTGTTTCAAGATAAATCTCTAGTTAATGAAATTGTGTCTTTTATGATGATTCTGATGATGATGATAAATCAGTGATTGGGGGTCAGAGGGCATAGGTTCTTTAAAAAAAAACAAAACCAAAACCTTTACCTTCTGTCTTAGAATCAATACTATTTATTGGTTCAAAGGCAGAAGAGTGTTAAGGGTTAGGCAATGGAGGTTAAGTGACTTGCTCAGGGTCACATGGCTAGGAAGAGTCTGAGATCAAATTTGAACCCAGGACCTCCTGTCTCTAGGCCTGGCTCTCAATCCACTTAATTATCCAGCTGTCCCCTAGAGGGCATAGATTCTAGATCTAGCCCAGCTAGTAACCAGGTCTGTGATTTTACCAGACACTTCCCTTTCTGGGACTTGTTTCCTCATCTGTGTAGTGAGGAAGGTTGGACTAATTGTTCTTTAGGGTCTTATCCAGATCTAATCTTTTTATGGTTTTATGATTTATTTTTAGAAAGAGAACAAACCAAAAAAAAAATCTAAGATAGTGATTTTTACCTGTTTTTGTGTCATGGACTTCTCTCCTTTGGCATTCTTATGAAACCTAAGGATCCCCTTTTCAAAATGTTTTCAAATGCATAGATTCAAGGGCAAAGGACTACAAAGGAAAACAATAAAATTGAAATAAAGATGTAATTTTTCCCATCCAAGTTCAAGTATCCTATTCCAGGCTGAGAACCCCTGGCCTATCATATCTGTCTTACCTGTCTTTTCCCCCTTTTGTATCTCTAACATGGTGGTTAGCTAGGTGGAGTCTCCAGAGTTAGGCCATATGTGCTAATCTCTATGTTTTATCTGCAACAAGATTTGTCCTGGGCTCATTGCACTGATGTTTCTGGACTCCTCTGAAGAGGAACTAGGTCCCCCAATTCTCTCCTTCATTGTGTTCTCACATGTTCCCCCCAAAGGAAAGTAAATGAATCATTTAATATAAAATATAAATCAATTATGGAAAAGGGGTAAGGGTAGCTAGCTAGCGGCTCATCTTCCTAAGTTCAAATCTGGCATCAGACATGTACTGGGTGACTTGGGACAAGTAGCTTAACCCTGTTTGCCTCAGTTTCTCATCTGTAAAATGAGCTGGAAAAGAAAATGGCAAACCCCTTCAGTATCGCTGCTAAGAAAACCTTAAGTGGGGATGTGAACAGTTGGACAGGATTGAAATGAGTGAACATGTTTATTCCCAATCAGAAAAAGGAATGACTGGAGGATGGGAGGGAACAAGCATATATTAAGAAAGCATCCACTATATGACTGTGGCAGGCACCTTCGTAGTGTCTTACAAATATTATCTCATTTGATAAGCAATTAAGAATCATAGGATGGAAAAGACTGCAAGGGCAGCTAGGTGATGCAGTAGATAGAGTCTAGATTTGGAAAGTTCTGAGTTCAAATCAAGCTTCAAGGATTTAGTAGCTGGGTGATCCTGAGCAAGTCACTTGGTCAAATATGTGTGCGTGTGTATACAAACACACATACATGTTCCATATATACACATATTTTATGTATATGCATACATAATAAAATATATAATAGATGATATATAATAAAAATATAACGTAAATAAATATAAACAAATATATAATATAAAATATATAATACAATATATTTTATTATTCTTCTGTATTATATATTACACACATAATAAATATATAACATATTTTATTATCATGCATTACATACATAAAATCTATGAATATATGGAACATTTATGTGTGTTTGTATACACACATGTATTTCATCAAGTTACTTTATATATATTTATATATTTTATGTGTGTGTATATATATATGTATAAGTATACATATATATATAGAGAGAGAGAGAGAGAAAGAGAGTGAGAGCACATGATGACACATGGTACTGGCTACTAGGGCAGATAAAGTTTAGATTAGAACTATTCATATGCAACTTATAATATAAGTAAGGGGTATAATATATTTTTAATATAAGCACTTACAGAGATAACTGTAACATATAATGATAAATGCATGAGAAGTACAAAACAAAGTGAATTTTCACTTTTTGCCTTTGTATCTCCAGTGTCTAGCATCGTGCACAACATATAATAGGTGTTTAATAAATATGTGCTTGCTAGATGTGTGAGGTCATAGGAGGAAGATGATTTCTTATAGAAAAGATCACAAAATGCTTCACAAAAGAACTTTTATTTCAGTTGAATTTTAAAATATAGTTAGGAATTCTAGTTGACCCACAGAGGGAGAAAGGATATTTCAGGAATGGAGAATAGTACTGGGTAAATACATGGAAGGAGAAAAGTACAGGGAATATTCAGGGTCTAGAAAATAGCTCAAATTTTTTTTTTTGTAGTTTCCAGTGTCTTCTCCCAGAAGTCCTTCTTTGATGCCTCATGGTGGGGTGTAGATGACTCTGAATTCTCAAAGGTTAATACCAATAGAGCATTTAACCGAGTAAGTTCAACCATGCTACAAAGATATCACATAAAGCCCTGGACACAGACTGGATCTATTGTCTGTAGACCAGCCTAGATAAGTACATTTAATATTGAGAGCTTTTATAAACCTACATACATGTATCTATGTTTATAGATATAGATCTTTGTCTATGTCTACATCTGTCTCTAAACTAAAAGAGTGAGATTCTGTGGAATGAAGTCCATTCAAAGGGACTACAAAGGCCATCTACATATGTCTATCCATCTAAATACAGTCCTACCTATTTCTACATATCTACATATCTACATATTTACATATCTACATATCTATCTATCTATCTATCTATCTATCTATCTATCTGCAGTCTGTATTCCTATATACATACAATCCTATATGTATATTCTGGGATAGCACACCCATTCATTTTTAAAAATCTTTTTTATTATTATCAATTTGTCAGACATAAGCATGAACATTTCCTTATACAAAGAACAGAAAAAGTTCATGTCTAAAAGTATATCAAACTTATCCCTGAACATATTCATTTCCTGGAAAAAATTTCCCTTGTTATAAAGATTTAAAGAAGATAAAATGGTTTTTAGCAGATCCAATCAACATATTGACCATGCCTGAGAATAAATTCTACCTTTCATGCGCATAGTCCTCCACTTCTGTAATGAAAAGAGGAAGGCACATTCTCTCACTTCTTGGAGTCAAATAGGTATTTAACCTTTTGTTGAAATATTTTTTTTTCATTTGAATTGTTTTAATTCGTGTTTGTGCTTTTTTTTTTTGTTTTATTCTTCATCAGTTTACCAAGTCTTTTCATACTTCTCTGAATTCTTCATATTTATTATTTCTTATGGTACAGTGATATTCTATTAATCAATTTAGAATAATTTTATTAGTTATTGACTATTTTATTCTTTGTTTTGGCATCCCTGGTGCCTAGCAAAGTCCCTGGTAAATAGTAGGGACTTATACCATATTTGTTCATTCTATTATTTAATCTGTTCCCAAGCAATGTGTGTCTCTTTTATTTCCAATTTTTCTCAATCATAAATAAATTCTTGTGATTTGTTTTGTGTATATGGGACCTTCTTTTATTTCTTTGAATTTCTACTGGGTTAGTAGTGGCTCTTTAAGTAAAAAAGAGTATAGACATTTTAGTAGCCCATTTTTTGTACAATTATATATTGCTTTCTAAGAGTTGGACTGATTTACAACTTAAGCAAGATTATTAGTGTTTCTGTATTCCTGTAGCCCTACCAATAATAACAATTGTCATTTTCCTTATCAAAATATTCCCACCTCTTTATCCATTTCCACCTGTAATTCCCCCTCCCTGAGTCTTTGAGTTAGTTGAGAGTTTCCTTCTTTTGGAAATGGTTGTTTTCCTTTATTCTCACAAATTTTTCTGAAAAGGAGACTTGCTTATACATTTAAAAATGTAGAGGTGGTTATAGGACCAGTGCTAATTTTCTTAATGACAAAGTAAGAATTTTTTGTTCCATCAACTCTAACTCATGGAAGACCTTATTTACTCACCTAATTGCTTTGTCATAATTGCAAATACTCACTTTGGTTGTGATGGCAACCGAATATTCTAGACCAGTGATGGAAAACCTTTTAGAAGGTGAGTGCCCAAACTACAACCCTCATGGCACATGTGAGCTCCCCATCTTGTACCTTATCCCAGATAGGGGAGGGGGGAGGCACTCCCATTGGGCTACTGGGCTGGAGCAGGTGATGTGAGAAATGTTCTGAGGCTCTAGTAGAGAGGGGGAGGGAGGCAGCCCTCTCTGGCATGCATGCTGTAGATTTACCAACACAGTACTAGACATTTCGATTTTCTTCTGGTCTGTCCAAAGGAGTTATTTTATTCTCATGAATGTTTACATATGTACAGGTATGTGTGTATGTATCTGTGTACATATGAACATGTATATGTGTATGTAAATAAGCAGTTTTATTTTTTGTAAATATATATTTTTTGGTAATAAGTAATTTTATTTTTTAATTTTATAAAAATTATAAAATGCTAATCCCAGGAAGTATCACTCTAAACAATTTAGACAAATAGCCAAAACAAAAATCTTAATATTTAAATATTTTAATTTGCAAGAAAGCCTTGAAAAGAGTTAAGCACTACTTTTTTTCACCCTCCCTTCTAGTTCTTCCTTATTACCAGAATCTGCTCTTATATTGCCTATCCAAGACTTATTCTAGCCAATTAACCTATTTAATCAGTCCCCTTCTTACAACTTGATTGCTCCTACCTCTGGGCCCTTGGAACTGAGTATAGTAATTAGTTTTGCTTTCTAGCTAAGGCAGTTTCCCCTATTTCAAGGTTCTTTTGTCTATGGTGCCTTGGGCTAGCTAAAACCAAGTCTTTGGCTACTGTAGACTAGAGCCGCAACCAGCAGGAAAGGCTAAAAATGTTGCCACACATGTCCATATCTGTGGAGATTTGTTTTCTCATTCCAGAGTATGCTGTCTTTCTCATCTTCTCCCTCACAGCAGGACTGTGGCTGCCTAACAGGCTCCCTCGTTTTCCAGTATTCCAGGATGCTTCCTCCCATGGTTCTGTAGCCATCAAGTTTCTCTTACAGATTCTGCATATTCACTCTGGTGAACTGTTCTGATGAGCTAACTCATCTGAGAATCTAAACATAATGGGCACCACATATTAGCTAGGATGATTGGGGGCATCAGTAGGAAAAGCTCTTCCCCAACCATAGTAAATTCAGCCTGGCTAGGTGCTTAGAGAGAGGCAGGAAGAATGAGGCAAAGGGAATACACATATCCTATGTGGTACTTACTTTCATGGGAAATTTAACCCCATTCCCTCTTCCAGCCCTATTCTCCTACCGTGTTCTCCCTGTCTATGCTGACAATTGTCTTCTTGCTATTCTTTATACAGAATATTCTATCTCTTAATTCTAGGCTTTTTTCATTGGCTGTCTCTTGTGCAGAATGTTGTCCCTATTCACCTCCATCTTTGAGATGGTTTCCTTCAAGACTAAGCTGAAATCCCTCATTCTACAGGAGGCCTTTCCTGCCCCTCCCCTAAGTTTCTTCCTTATGGGATTTCCTCCTATTTATAATCTATATATTATGTATGGATTTCTACAGTCTTCTCCATTAATATGTGAGCTCCTCAGGAACAGGGACCATATTTTTGACTTGGTATCCCCAGAACTTAATAAATGCTTACTAACTGATTGGGAAGGGGTCTATAGACTTTCCTAACTCATGACACAAAAAAGTTAAGGACCCCTACCATAATCTCTATTACTCCATTCACTCCCAAATTATCATATCTTAAGTAGTAGAGCCAAAATTCCATCTGCTTCAAAATCAAGTTTGAGCTCCTGTAACAGTAAACATTTCTATAGTGCTCTAAGGCTTATAACATGCTTTATACGTGTTATCTTATTTGACCCTTCACCAACCCTATAAAAAATAAATGTGATTTTTATACCCATACCCATTTTACAGATGAAGAAACTAGGACTGCAAGAGATTAAATGATTTGTCTAGTGTTACACAAAGTTTTCGCCAGAATATAAACTGAAGTCTTTTTGAGTAGAAGCATAGAACTCTAACCACAGATAGATCTCCAGTTTTTTGCATACTTCTTGTCTCTGAATTACATCTTTTTCTTCTTCCCCTTTCCCAACTCTATTTCCTCTTGTTCTTATTTTTAGTGACCTTCCACTTCTCAAAAAAGTGCATTTTATTCCTGAACTCCTTCATCTCTTCTATCCAAACTTTCAAGACTGATGGTGTTCTCATTTGCTTTAATAGTTGTCCTCATGCCATAATTGAAGACCCTCTGGATGTCTCCTTGTCACTGCTCCCTTCTCTAAACTACCAGTTTGGAGAGAGAAGAGATAATTCCTGTTGATGCTAGAGGTTGTCTATGTTCCTGAGTTGGTGACCAACCTGTTTGAGTAAGGAATGAATGAATGAACTCTTCTTCTATCATCATTTTTACTTTTCAAAATTTGGCTAAGACATTTTGACAGAAAGCCATTACCTCAAACTTTAGAGATAATTCTGGAATTTTTATTTTGTAGCATTTTATCTCTCTTTTTTTTAAGTTTGGGATTGGGAGAATCCAAATCTTTCTTAATAATAGGGTCACATATTTAGAGGAAGGCAACTCAGAATTTACCAAGTCTCAATTCCTTATTTTACAGATGAGAAAACTTCTAAGGTAATATAGAGGGAAAGCTGGGATTATAACTAAGGTCTTCTGACCCTAAATCCAATACTCTTTACACTATATTATCTTACCTACTAGTTTATAACCTTTAAGAAGGCAGAGATTAGAGTCAGGTTTAAATCTCAGAGACCCTGGTAGTCTTTACCTCTGTGTAATTAGAATTTTGTACCTTCAGAACTCCATTTACCAGAATTCCTCTTTCATCCTCATGTTACATCCTTACATTTTGTAGACAAAAGTTTCTGTAACTCCACCTTTTCTCTCTTCTCCCGTTTTTTTTAGTCTGGTAAACTTGTCTTTACTCAGGCTATACTTTTGTCTTTTTACTTTCCTCTCCTTCAAGTCATTATTAATAAATTTTATAAAATATAATACTTGTAGTTATTGGATATTATTTTTAATCTTACATCTCTTTAGATCACAGTTTCTCCATATGTTTGTAAAGTGAGATTTGTTCATATCAAATTAAATAGATCCATATGAGTCTGTCTAGATGTGACTCAAAGGCAGATGTGTATAGATATGTCTAAAGTGTTCTCTACCCACCTTTAACATTGTTAACATAGGTCAAATTACTATTAGATTCAAGCTGAACTCATGATTCCCATCCCTTAACAAAGGAGTGCCTCAAGATAACACATCAAAGCCTAAATACACCAAATTCCAGTTACTAAATGAACAGAGATAGAAAAGAGCAAATAAACCCATTTATCTAGGCCAAAAGCAAACAGAAATCATAGAATGTGAACATTATACCAGAATACATGTAATGTGAATATCTATTATTGGAGTGAAATATCCTAGCTCAGTCAAGAGAATTTCTTATCTCACTCCAGGGAAAATTCCTCAAAATCTCTAGTAGAGCAAGCTGAGGACAAGTACTCAATCTAAGTATCAGCTCTGCTATGCACCAGTTTATTTCCAGAGTTTTTATTTTTCTTCAGGGACCTGAAGAGAATCTGGAACCATAAACCTTCTTTCTTGATATGGAAGCTTAGAGAACCAGTATTTCTCTTCACTCTAGCTCTTGCTATCTATGCCTTTGAGTAATCAATTTGCCTTTGAGTAATCAATCTCCACCAATGGAGTCTTATGCAAATAGACATTGAGCCCTGGGTTACATGTAAAAGAGAGACAACAATGACTTTAGTACCTTTCTCATTGTACTGTTGTAAAGGTCAAAGAAGACTGTTATATAAGGCACTTAATGATATATAAAGTCCTTTAAATCTTTTATAAATATCAATTGTTGCATTCCAAATCCTAACTCAGTGATTTTGCAGACAGTCTGTCCCTTGTATTGGAATGTATTTCCTCTTCATCTCTGCCTTTAAGTATCCCAACCTTCCTGGATGAGACTCAGCTCATATGCTATTTTATGAAAGTGCTTTTCCTTATCCCTTTAGTTGTTAATTCTGTCTCCCTCCTCAAACTGTCATGCCATCCCCAAAAGAATGTAAGCAACTTGAGGGCAAGGGTTATCTTTTTTGTTTTGCCTTTATATTCCCATTGCCCAGCAGAGGTGCCTGTGAATTGGATTAAAAAAAAAAAGACTATTAGATAGTTATTTGTGCCTTTTCCAGTCTTTAGAATACTGTATTACACATGTAAGAAATTGTTGAATTGAAAATACTTTCCAACCAGGGCAAAATTTTAACAGCAATAAAATATGATAGTCAGCTATACATGACATAGTGATCACTGGTAATACAAGGGTCCAAGGAATTCATGATGAAAAAGGCTAACCACTGTTTTAGAAGGAACTGACAGAGCAAAATATTTCAAGCTTCTCTAATGCAAGTCTGAGTATACCCCTAGGGTGCTTGCTACTTAACCCTTCTCTTGAATATTCTGTGAGACCTTTGATTGGTAAACTGACAATGAGGAGGTGGTCTTTGAGACCACAACTCCTCCCTCATTACTGTAATCACAAGAGGGAAGGGCTCTTCTGAGACCTGGAGAATGCCAAGGTATTCAGCCAGATGATCAGACCACTGTACATTAAGTAAGTCCAACATGAATACTAGAGCTTGCTGACTTTCCCAAATCTTTTTCAGCTGGGTCTAGGGGTTCACCTGGGTTGACCAGCCCTGCCCTTAATCCATTTATCCTTAGCAAAGACAAAAGAACCCAACCCATTTTCATAGGAACTGGGTGTAGACTCAGTATAGAATCAGACTGTTTTAGCCTCTTCTTGAGGAGGGTGTAAGGGGGAAACTTATTTCACAAAAAAATTAAAATTTAATATTAATCTTTCATACAAGGCAGTCCCTGCCTGTAAGGTATTTATGTTCTACTAGATTGTTTGTACTTGAAGAGCGGAACATTTTGCATAACCCTGAAGGGGATGTACTAGTATAACAGTGAAACATATGCACTGAGGAGCAATGAAACAGAGAACCATGAAATGAAAGAACTCATCACTTCAGTGAATAAGTGGCAATGCAGGTAGTGATGATGAAGGGGTTCAGGAGAAAGGAGAAGTTGCTTTGTCTAGCAGTCATGTGATAGGACTACTATATGCCAGGGTTTTTCCTGCTTCCCTCTTCCCTCCCCTCCCTAAATCCATAATTTAGATATGTGCTTCATCCTACCCCCTGCAACATGGATTACTTTTCTTTAAAAGGTTCAAAAACTTGTCTCCCAACCTGACTGGCTCCATTGCTTGGCATCCTTGATAGTCTAGGAATTAAAGAGTTACGTCTGGAATTAGGAAGATCTGAGTTCAAATCCTAGCCTCAGACACTCAGAAGCTATACAACCTTGAGCAAATCACTTGCCCTCTGTCTACTTCAGTTTCAAGTATAAAATGGGGATCATAATAGCTCCTGCCTCTCAAGGTTGTTAGGGCTAATTAAGATAATAATTAAGTGCTTAATTCCTTCCTTTCCCTACCATTGCAGAATTGAGGCCCTTTTTGACTTGGCAGATGTCTAAGGACCTCTGAATCACCACACCCTGCCCTGCTGACCAGATTCATTTGACAAATAGAAAGCTTTTGTATCTCTTAAAGCAAATTAAACCTTCTGTGATAGATTCAATGACTCATAAGTCTCTCATTTCCTTCCAACACTGAGCCTGAACTAAGATGGAAGAAGCATCACATTGGTCTAATAAATCCTGAATTTTCTTTTTTCCAAGAATTTTCACAAAGGAGATATAAACCCACTTGGACAGGGAGGTTGATTTACACCCTAAAAATCCCAAAATAAATAGAATAGGCCAATAAATTAGATACAATATATAGGTTCCCATGTGATGAGGGGAGAAAGTTTTATTCAGTGTCTATGTGCTCAGGTATGAGTCAGTTCTTTTTGGGGGGGGGGTCAGGGATTAAATAAAACCTTTACTGTATCTGTCTTCTTGTTTGTTTCAGTGCTCTTAGCACCTCAGGGTCTTTCAAGGGAGTGCAGAACAATCCAGCTACTGACACCCCCAGGATTTGTGTAGGAAGCACAAAGTAGGGAGATTTTTGAGAGAAAGTGTACTTTTATCTCTTAAAGCATGACTAAATTGAACAGATCAAAGATCAGGGCCCAATTTTCACACTAATTAATATTAGGGGTGTCAGGTGGATACTATTAATAATAATAGATATCATTTATGTAATGCTTTAAGATTTGCAAAGAGATTTACAAATATTATTTTATCCTAACAACTCTGGAAGACAAATGTTATTACAATCTTCATATTACAGATGAGGAAATGGGAGCAATTAGATGTTAAGTAATTTGTCCAGGTCCCACTGCTAGGTTGGATTTGAATACTCAAATCCTCCTGCCTTAAGGTCCAGTGGTTTCTCCATTGTGCCACCTAAATACCAAATTCAATCATCATGCTCATGAAGGCAATTCAACTCCCCATTGGCTGAATGAAGTTACTATATAATTTTATTTGCAAAACAGCTAATATATAAGTTAATATATATTTTTATTTATTAATTAAACAGCCATCCATTAAATATTAGAACCATACCAATGATTGGTGCTGAACTTGATACTGAATTTGGAATCATGGATTGGATTTCAAATCCTTGCCCTGCTACTTACCACTTCTGTGTGACCTGGAATGAGTCACTTCACCTATTAGTTGCCTCAGTTTCCTCATTAGGAAAATGAAAATTTGAACTAGACATTCAAATGACATCCAGTGTTTCTTCAAGCACCAGAATTATGATCCCTTTCTTCTTTGATGACTGAAAAGTTATTTATACAAAGTACCAAGGAATCTCAAAAGTTGAAAAAGCACAGGCATTTAAAATACACAAGCTAAAGTAATTGAATTTTCAACCTTTTTTGGTGATATGATTAGAGTTAGGTATTATGAGCTAGAAGTTCTAAATTCATAGTCTAGTGACCATCTCTCCCCCGCCCCCCAAGATAAGTGAATCTTACCATTAGTTGTAAGAAGAAAGATTGCATGCTGTGGATTTGTTTGGAATATTAAAGATCAAATTGACCATTTGTTGCACACAGAAGAATGTTTGTTTTTTTTGGTTGGTTCTTTTTTTCTTTTTTTGAGTATTCCCAAAGTCCCAAAGGCTAATCTTGAACAACTCAGTCTCTACCCAGAGGGAGTAAAATGGTCAGATTGTGCAACTGGTATGAACTCAGCATCTGTTCAAACACAGCAAGGAAGAGAGGATTTGGTTGTTGAGGTTCTGTATTTATAGAGCTACATCACCATTTTGCAACTCCCTCCTCCACCCCAGGTGCTAACTGTCTTGTAAGACATATATTTCTATCTTGTAAAGACAAGCCTAAAATCTTTCTAGCTGGAGGGTCCAAATGTGAGCTATTATCATACAGTTTGACCTCTACTTTTTTTCAGATGAAGGAACTGGGCTCAGAGTTAAGAGCAGCATAAATAAGAGAATTACTTTTCAGGTAATTCTCTATTTTCAATCAACAGGTTCTGTCCCTGGTTAGGACTCCAGGGAACATCCTGTCTTCCCCAGGACAAGCTGATCACCTGAAATCTCTTCACTTTGCAGAATGAGTCAGATTTTAATACTCCACACTCCAGCTCCTTCAGTTGCCTTTTCTCTTTGGATGGACGACTGGATCAGGAAACTTCTCCCAGTCTTTTATAGAGGGTTCAAAAATTTTAGAATATACTGCCTAACTCTGTATTTTTCATGAATGGTTCAACTTGTTTTGATTCCACTGAACACTAGTTCCACCTGGTAACCCTGCCACCTTTTCACTTCCTTTTGTATGTTGTTTTCCCCTATTAGACTGTAATTCCTTGAAGGCAGATACTATTGTTTGTTTGTTTTTTTATCATATTTCCATTGCTTAGCACAGTGCCTGGCACATAGCAGGCATTTGGTAAAAGCTTATTGAATTGAATTGAAGCACAGTGGAAAAACTTTGATTCAAATTCTGTGTCTTGGTAACCGTGTGACTGTTAGCATGTTTTAGCCTACTCGGACCTCAATGTCGTACTTATTTGTAAGAGGAAAGGGCCAAACATACTATCTATTTTGTAGGCTTGTTGGGAAGATCAAATGACATATTGGATATAGAATATATTTATAAATTGCTCTATAAATATGAATGACTGATATTAATTAGTGGCTTGCGTAGGCCTGCATAGATATTCATTCAGTAATGGATCTGAGAAGAGAACCTTGCGATTATATGTTCAGGGCTCTTTCCTTTACAACAAGCTTCAAAAATCCCAGCCTAACAATCAACGTTATTCTTGCTAGTTTTCTTCAAAGGCAGATCATGTGAATAATGTAATACACAAAGTAAGAACTACAACCTGTTTCTTGAGGACAAGAAATAAGTTTACTAGAAAATTGTTCCAAGGGCTCAGGCTGGTCAGATAAAAGGAGATCTTATTTGTGGGATGATGGGTAAGGTAAAGAATGTTATAGTCAACTCTTGGGAAATTGTTTTTGAAGAAGACCAATGACATTACAATGCTGGTGTCAGAGTATAGTGATTATATAGGGTTGAGCTGTGGCTGATCAGTGCAATATGAGTTTGGAAGGCATTATCACACATTAGGCACAAGTGGTTTATTAGAGCATTTAGGGGAGAGGTGGCTCTGGATTTCCTTAGCTCACTTTTCTTGGTGTTTCTATGGTTCTGCTTTGTTCATGAAGCATAGCACCTTTTTTGATGTGGGCATGCCATGCTGGGCAGTCCTGTGCCAGCAACTCCAATGCCTCCCAGTCAATATATTAAAGTTCTTCAGAGATAATCTTGAGAGTGTCCTTAATACTGTTTTTTCTGATCATGATGTGGACACTTACCTTGTGTGAGTTCTCTATAAAGTATTCTTTTGAATAAGCATTCATTTGGCATGCCTCTTTGGTGCCCAGCCTCCATCTTTCTGATTATCTTAATATTACTTTTAGCCAGCTGTCATTCAGTCTCAGCTCAGGCCAAGAACAACTTTAGTTAGGAAATGATATGATATGATGATATGATATATATTACTTCACAGTCTCTTGGAGACTGGAAAATCTTTAAGCACTGAAGGAATGCATTCTTAGTGGTGAAAATTTCAGATAATCCCATCTTCCCTTTTAAACATTCCAGGACAAAGCATCCCCCACAAATGGAAAGACTCAAAATACCTTTTCAATAGAGGATTCCACAGAGGATCATAGAGCATAGAACTGGAGGGAATCTTTAGATTATTTATCTGAAAATGTTACAGTTGAGGAACAATTCTAGGGAAGTTAAATGACTTGTCCTAGTCATAGAAGTAGGATAGTTCAGAACTGAAATTTAAAATAAGGTCATCTGACTCCAAATCCAGAGCTCTGAAAACAATAATATTCTTTCTAAGAAGCCTAGTGAATAATAAATAAAGTGATTTGAGTTTAGTTCCAGTGAGCTTAATCAAGTTATTCACTTGAAAACTTTTGTATGTTATATTGGGAATTCCTTTCATGTATGATCTAGGTGGCTTCTAAGATCCCTTCCAGGTCTCAAATTCTGTGATCCTGTGATTAAATCATAGGTTGACTCCAGTCCATATGCATTTTGTCCCCAGAAATCCTAATTGCTTTTTATCTTGTGCCATATATTGTTTTGTGGCCCATTTTATTTCACCCTTTAGCCTGTTTCATCACCCAAACTGTAAACTCATCTAGGACAGCCCAGTGCTTTCTCTTCTTCCTATTGTCTTACAAAGTGTCTATCACAGGGTAGAAAGCCAGGAGGTTCTCAATAAAGACGCCTTGGTTGTTTGCTGTATTGATTGAACTGAATAATTTCCCCCCTTCTGAAAGCAGAAGGAAGGGACTTGGACATCTGTCACAGTTCGCTGAGTGGGTGTGCTCTTTAATTCTGCTGGCATTCTTCTATTGACCCCATTTTGGTTGCTCTCCATCTTTAATGCAAGTATTAGGCATTTACATGGCACACTGAGCCTCTGATTTAAAAGCAGTTCTTAAGAAAGATTTCTTGTACATGTAGGGAGCCTGAAAGCTTTTATTTATTAAAGTAAGATGTTAGCAGAGGAACGGTGCATGAGTGATATTTAATTGTCAATTTGTTGCTGTAGCAACCCAGCAAACAGCAAAGCACGATGGGTGGTAGAAACCATATTATAGAAAGTCAAACAAATGCCTATTTTAACTAGTTCCCTACTGGCCAGTGTCTTGTCAGAAACAAAAATGAGCAGTTTTATGTCTTCATCAATATAAAATCTTGGAAAACTGTGAAATGGTAATAGACAGAGCTAAGGATTTAACTGGGAATAAATATTCCTATTTAAGTCATATAGTCTTCAAATTATGGACTGGTTAACATTATTGTTAACTTGTTTCAGTCCTGTCTGACTCTTTGTGACTTCAATCTGGGGTTTTCTTGATAAAAAATTTGTTTGCCATTTCCAGCTCATTTTTTTTTAAACCCTTAACTTCTGTGTTTTGGTTCCTTGGTGGAAGAGTGGTAAGGGTGGGCAATGGGGGTCAAGTGACTTGCCCAGGGTCACACAGCTGGGAAGTGTTAGAGGCCAGATTTGAACCTAGGACCTCCCGTCTCTAGGCCTGACTCTCAATCCACTGAGCTACCTAGCTGCCCCCTCTAGCTCATTTTATAGATGAAGAACCAAGGTAAACAAGGTTAAGTGACTTGTCCAGGGTCACCCAGCTAGTAAGTGTTTGAAGCCAGATTTGAACTCAGGAAGCCCTGACTTCAGGCCTGACACTTTATACACTGTGCCAACCAGTTGCTCCTAAACTGGTTATTATCCATTATCTAGTAGCAAATTAGAATATATACAGATTTCTGCTGACAATACAAAGGTTTGTCTACAGTCAGTTGGATAGCCCACTGGGTCTCTCAGCATGCCTAACAAGGGAAGATACTCTAGATGCACATAAAATTGGGCTCAAAATTGAATTAAAGGAAGAAAACAGTCTTGTACTAAGAAATTGAGTAATACTTCCCAATTATCCTGAGATATCCTGTGACACAAAACTCCTCTTTTTGTTACCAATATTCTTCCAGGAATACAAATTATGGAACTCTACAGTTACTTAAGAAGCAAAAATGTAATTTACTAGGTAATAGAGGGATGTATGCTCCATGAAGATAGGCTTCAGTCTACTTACCAATGATGGATTGCATGCAAGAGGTGCCAAAAAAGATTTCATCCAGGAGATAGATATATCATCAGAAAAAGCTATGGACTACTTACGTAGTGGGAAGATGAGATTACAAATAAAGAGTCTAAGTGGTGCCCTTAGGTGAGTGTCTCCCAAATACTAAAAGAGCCAGACAGATTCTATTGTGTTTGGCAGACTCACTATGGAAATTCATGTACAAATTCATGTGCAAGTTAATTTGCTTTATGCAAAAGAAAAGTGTTCATAGCTTTCATTTGATGCTATTATCAGGAATTTCTGCCTTAATGAATATGAATTCATTACTCATATATATTCAGATATATTGATATATTGAAGGGTATTTATAAAACTATCAGTTGTCCTTAGCATATCAGAAAAGTTGTACTTGGATGGATCAATGATATCAGTAGCAATAGCAGCAGTAGTAGCAGGAGTAGTTGTAGTAGTAGTTGTAGTTGTAGGTGGTAGTAGTAGTAGTAGTAATTGTAGTAGTGGTAGTTGTAGTAGTAGTAGTAGTAGTTGTAGTAGTAGTAGTTGTTGTAGTTATAGTTATAGTAGTAGTAGTAGTAGTAGTAGTAGAAGCAGCAGCAGCAGCGGCAGTAGTAGTTGTAGTAGTAGTAGTAGTAGTTATAGTAGTAGTGGTAATAGTAGTAGTAGTTGTAGTTGTTGTAGTAGTAGTAGTTGTAGTTGTTGTAGTAGTAGTAGTTGTAATTGTAGTAGTAGTAGTTTTTGTTGTAGTTGTAGTTGTTGTAGTAGTAGTAGTTGTAATTGTAGTAGTAGTAGTTGTTGTAGTTGTAGTAGTAGTAGTAGTTGTAGTAGTTGTAGTAGTAGTAGCAGCAGCAGTAGCAGCAGCAGCGGCAGTTATGTGCCATGAACTATGCTAAGAACTTTGGAATTGTTATCTCATTTGGTCCTTACAATGACCCTAACAGGAGCTGCTATTATTATCCTCATTTTTCAGATGAGGAAACAGGCAAATATGGGTTAAGTGACTTGCTTGGAATCATACAACTTGTAAAAGTCTGGAGGTCTCATTTTAAACTCAGGTCTTCCTGAATACAGATGCACGGCACTCTGTGCTGTGGTGCTACTTAGCAGCCACATTGTGGGTATTCCTTACATCAGTGAACTTCACAACCCTTTTGGGTTTTCTTATCCTGAATCTTTTGCTTTTCTGTCCATATTTTAAAAAAAAGTATCTAGAGAGGATCTGCCCAGTGCTCTGGAAACCTCTATATTCTATTAATTTATGACTATCAGAGAAACACAGACTGTTAAAGAATATAATGGGTTTTGTAAATTTTATAGCACACTACATAAATACAATAATATTTATAAACATGGAATAGCTAAGTAGACAGTAGATAAGTACCAGAACAAGATTCAGGAAAGATCTGAGTTCAAATTCAGCTCCTTATACTTACTATATACTTCTACTTACATTTGACCCTGGGTAAATCAGTCCCCTTTGGCTTCCCCATTTTCCTTATATAATATGAGGATTATAATCACACTTGTCTCCCAGGCTTCTTTGGAAGAGCAAATTAGATAATGTTTGTAAAAAGTTTTGTTAACCTTATATACAAACCTTAAAAACAAAGAATTTACAATACAATACAAATCATTAGAAATACTAGCTATCATTCTTATTATGAATGTAAAAATATCCATTTTTATTTAATGAAATTCAATTCAACAAGTATTTACATCCCTTATATGTACCAGGTCTTGAGCTAAATGCTAAGAATATAAGGCCCAAACTGAATTGTCACTGCCCCAAAGGAGTTTATATTTTTCTGGGAGAAATACATACATATACATAAACATGGAAAAGAAAAAAAATAAGAAAAAAATAGATCCATGTTATTTTTATTATCATTATTATCTGGTTTGATGGAGTTTAGTTAGAAGCAGTCCTAGGAGAAGTCACTAGTGTATTAGGGGGGCTAAAGAGGAGGGGGATATAGTTTAGGAACAAGATGGAATCAGTGTTACAATCCCCTCCTCACTCTCTGTTAAGCCACTAATACCATGAGACTTGAGGGGGGTCCCCTTGGAAACAGGGGGACCCAGAGGAGTTGTGCCACCCTTCAAAAGTTGAGGGAAATGCTTATCCTTAAGAGGAGGTAGGTGGTGCCCCAAACCAGTCTTCTTTAAGATCGAGGTTCACATAAACCTCCCCCTATGTCAGCTGTCATGCACAGCAGGTGATCTGGCTCAGAGATGAAGTCAGCCAGACCAAGCTGTGGTTTTTTCCTCTCTTGTTGTCTCCCAAGTACTCAAGAATGCTTTCAGACTTTTAGGGTTTGAATGAGGATAACAAGGTGTAGGCTGAGGGTACAGGAATATAATGGTGAATAGTGATTGCAGGAGACCTTAATGATTATCCCCTTCCAGGTCCTTCATCTCTGGGAGACTGATTCAGTCTCATCACGAAGCTTCATCTGCCCTTCCCACTAATTCTATGCCTAAATATCTATTCAGTTTGTTATATTAGATGAGGGACACTGTATGGCAAGGTTCAAGGAATGAGGGGTTCAGGGAACTGCTCCAAAAGGAGTCCAGAATTTCTAAATGCAGATTGGCACATCTTGAACTCAGGAGATATCAAGATGACAGTGAAACAATGGTAGCAGGTCTTCTCAATAGGTCAGGAACCTCAAGGATGTCTTCAGGTTGCACAAAGCTTGTTTTCTACATCTCCCCTCCATGAGCTCTTACCTCCAAAGACCCCCTTCTTAGGTCAAAACTTCCCAGAAGCCCTTGTTCTTCTACCTGTTGTTTGGTCTCCTGCTCCTCTTCCAAAATTTCATCCCCCCTCCAAGAATTCCATCCTTTGCCTCCATTCCCACAGTAGCCTATTATCCAAACATTCTTAATTGAACTCTGTACCCTTTTAAAAAATTTTGATTACTTTTTTGTTTCTATATAATCATTTTTTTATTTTATTCATTTAAAACATTATTTTTGGAAGGGGTTAATAAATTTTGCCGTTGCTAAAGGCATCCATCACACAAAATAATTAGGAAGACCTCCTATATTAAACTGTTCTATATCCTATATTAAAGGGCATACAGATGAAAGAAATGGGAATAGCTGAATAAAGCATTAGTTTAGAAGGATATCTTTTGCTGGCTAACTAAAATCATTTTTGATACAACTCCAATTCCAAACAGGTTGAAGGGGTGATGTATACATAATCCTTTCCTCAAAAGATTTTGATTTCCCCATAGTTCCTGGCCCCAGAAAACTATCTGATTTAAGGTTAGAAAATTTCTTTTCATTCTTGCTGAATTCTTATTGGTTTGTATCTACAAAACCCATTTTTAGTAATCAACCCAACAAATTCTCAAAGGAGCCATTTCAGGATTGGGACAATATCATTCTCTCAGATGTATGTATATGTGAGTTGTATATATGCATACATGTGATTTTTGTGAATAACAAAGCGCTATATGTGAACTTTTAATTATAATTAATAAGCACCCTTTTTTATTCTCTGTCTCCTATATAGTGGGTATAGATTCAATACATTTCTGGAAGCCTTGTTGGTAAAAGCTCAGGGCAAGGGTGTGATGAGATTACTTGTGGGTCAATGAACTGGAATGAGAAAAATGATTCTGGGATTACAGGAGGGTTGAACTGCTTGCTAGACTGACAGATCAGATACACAGACATCCTCTTGCTGGGCAGTAACAAAGTTTAATGATTAGGGGGCAGCTGGGTAGCTCAGTGGAGTGAGAGCCAGGCCTAGAGACGGGAGGTCCTAGGTTCAAACCCGGCCTCAGCCACTTCCCAGCTGTGTGACCCTGGGCAAGTCACTTGACCCCCATTGCCCACCTTTACCAATCTTCCACCTATGAAACAATACACCGAAGTACAAGGGTTTAAAAAAAAGTTTAATGATTTGGGGGTACATACTTTATAGGGAAAATGACATAGATGACATAGGCTAAGGGAATAGGTAAGCCTTTTGCAGGGGCAATGGTTAGTAATGATTTATAAGATGGGGACGATGGATTTAGATTACCTCAGTGACTCTAAGCAGAGTTTTCTATAGGATAATAAATCACTGGTAACATGTCAATTCAACATGCCAATATATGACCCAGTTTTGTATAGAATACTATATGTTCTTCTCACAGAACTCCTGCATTATTATTTTCTTAGAAGGATGTACAATGTTTGCTTTTCTCATGCTAGAGAGCAGGCTACATGTCTGGCAATTTCTAAGCTATGGTTTCCCAGAGACCTTGCAAACTGGGGAGCATTGGGCATTCCACAGCCTTGCCAGAATGGAAGTCCCTAATCTTCTTATGCCATTCCCACAAGGGTGGGGTGTAGAAAGCATACTTTCCTGTCCATCTTTCAAGGTCCTTCACAATTTGGCCATATTCTCCTCTTTATCCTCATCTTGCATTTATTCCTCCACATTGCATTTATTCCTCCACATACCTTCTCTTCCAGTTAGATTGGTTTCCTCACTCACACCCTCATGCCTTGCATTTTCTTAATTCTGTGCTTTCCCCTCATAGTCTCCATTCTTTACCTGGTATACTCTTCTCTCAGTTTCTTCATGTATCAAATGGGGATAATATCTGCCTGTACAGAACCTCTCAGCATTGCTCTGAGGTTCTTATCAGATGACACATACAATGCACTTTGCCATCCTTAAAGACCTACAGAAATATCAGTTATTGTTATAATGTCACATTGTCTCCTTTAAATTTATTCTACATATTTTAAGAAGTCCTGAATTGTTGCATGTACGAAGCCCTAGGGCCATAGGTTGACCACATTCTCTGTAACAATTTATTACAGAAACAATTTGCAGACAACTGTATCTCTTAGAAGTGAGCATTCACTCTGAAGCCTCCTGAACAAATCTCCTGGATGCCAGGCTTCTGGGTAGAGTTGGGAGGTGGAGGTGGGGAGGGATGGTAAGAAGGAATCTGGTTCCTGCTGTAACCCTCATTTTCCCCACAGGAAAATTGCCACCAGGCAAATGCCTAATTGCTCTCTGAGGAGAAGAGGAGCTCTGCCCTGGCCCAGGTAATCTGAGTTTTCTCTAATAGAGCCCTAGGGGGAATCTCTCTTAGCCCCTGAATTGGTTCTAAACGCCCAGTGACAACTGAAGGAAGAAGTGTTGACACCATTTCTGATGAGGGCACCTTTGACCTGGAGATTTTCAGATGCATTTTAACCTATTAGCCATTATTCTTCCCTGGGAAAACAAGAGGGAATTATAGAATAGGGGCAACTCTAATATCTGAAAAGAGGAAAGAAGAGGCAACTATCTTGGGACAGAAAGGTTTCAAAAGTGACCAGCCGACTGGGAGTTTCGGTTTTGTTTTGAGCATTATCTCTGATTTACAGAGATTCATTTCTATGAATGATTACCTGAGGGGAATGACCCTAGAACAGGTACTGGTTATTACTGGAAATCATTTTAACTGAGCCCTTAAGGGACATTTCCATTGTTAGGATTCTTTTAGGAACCCAGT
Source organism: Gracilinanus agilis (assembly GCF_016433145.1). Lineage (NCBI taxonomy): Eukaryota > Metazoa > Chordata > Mammalia > Didelphimorphia > Didelphidae > Gracilinanus > Gracilinanus agilis. Next base: position 97,891,074 of record NC_058131.1, read on the forward strand.
GTCCTCTTAGGTGTTTTATTATCTTGAAACTAAAAGGACCAGGTCAGAAAGACCTGGGTTCTAATGCTGATTGTACTTGACTGGACCTCTATGAGCTAGTGTTGCCTTATCCATAAATGTGAGATGGTAGTGATATAGTTGGGAATTACCTCTCAAAGTTATTGTGAAGATCAAATGAGATATTGTTTGTAAAGAGCTTAACACAGTGCTTGGCACATAGTAGACATTTTTCAAAAGAGTCTCAAATAGCTTTAATGGCTATCTAGTACACTGAGAGGCAGCTATATAATAGAACACTCGACTTCAATTCAGAAGATATAGGCTCAGCTCTTACTTTAGACATTAACTAAATGGCCCTGGGGTGGGAATCAATGATATCTAAAATTCCTTCAAGCTGTAACAGTCAGGGAATTATGATAAATCACTGAACTGTTCTGGACTTCAGTTTCTTCTTCTATAAAAAGAGGTGGTTGAACTTAATGACCCCTAAAGTCCCTTCCAGATCCTATAATCCTGTGCATATCCTCTACAGCAATATCTGTCCTGGCTACTTTAGAAGGTGGTTTAGAGAAATATGGGAGATAATAGATTGGGGGCTATCTTCAGAGAAAGAACCAATGGAGCATGAATGTAGTCCTAGACATACTATATTTTATTTTCTTCATTTTTTTTCCTTTGAGGACTCTTCCACAAAATAACTAAAAGAGAAAAATGTTTAACACTATTGCACATGTAAAATCCATATGGGGAGGAGACAGAGAGGGAGAGAATTTGGCTTAAACTGAAAAAAGAATAAAATCATTTTTACACGCAATTGAAAAAAATTAGGAAAAATTCAAGAAAGAATAAGAGCTGTCTTTTACCTTTCTTTATACCCCCAGAGCTTAGGACAGTGCCAGGGACACAGCCGGGATTTAATAAATGTTTATTGACTAATAGATGTAAAAATGTCTTAGAAAGTTAAAAGCGCTACCTAAATATACTTCTATATAAGGATCTATAGTCTTGTTGGCGTGGATAAACCCTCTGCCAATGAAGATTGAAATCACTTTGTGATCTCATAGTTAGTTACTATTCAAAATTTTCAATGAACAAAAAAAAAATTCATCTTGAGAATAACATGGTGGTGGGCCTTTCGAAACTTAGAATGGTTTTCAGAGAGTGGACATACTGCCCACTCCTGGGCCCAGACTCAATTTCCTTTTATCTTGCATAGATGCTAACTTAACTTAAACACTTCTATTTTGAAAACTGTTCTCCCTTAGGTGACTATAAAATGCATGGATTTTCTCTGCCCAGCTCTAGAAGGTAGATTAACCTCAGTGACCTTTAGGTGATTCTTATAGCAGCTCCTCTTTACATGAGAAGTCATGAGACATCCCCAAAAATTAGTACTCAGAAAAGTCTGAATCCTAGCAGGGATCTTGTCATTGAATGCATGCACATGAGATATTCTGTTCTCCTTTTTAAGGATGGGTGACAGTCTTCACAATGTTAGAACACTTTGAGCAGCTTTTGGTGACACTCTCTCAAACTCATTAGTTTGTCTAATAAAACTTTGAACAATTTTCTACATTAGAATGTGAGCTTCTTAAGAGCAGAGGGCTTTCTTACTTTTTAAATAATATCTTCAGTGCTTGGCACAACACTTTTGATGAAACAAGTACCTAATAAATACTTCATTCATTTATTCATTCAACCTTGCCTGCCAGGCCAGAGAAATGATTTTATTCTGTGACATTGGTTAAGACCAGCAAGAGTGAATTTATCTGGCACAATCTCTGAGGACGCAGGGTGACCTCCATGTTATAATCACATATCAGGATTAGAACTCCAAGTAGACAAAGAACTTATATGTAAAAATAAATGCAAATTTATTTAATGGGGGTAAGGATATATGCTTCAAGAAAACATCACTTTAGAAAAAATTCTTTCTTGAAATAGGTGTTGGTTAAGGGAGTAAGTATATAAATTTTACCTCAAATAATAGAGCAGCTCCCATAAAATAACATTTTCTGTGGAGAATTTATCTCAATTTAATTTAATAAATATTTATCAAGCTCTCAAAATGTACAAGTCACTGTGCTAAGTGCTAGAAATGCAACATTGAAGAAGTCACCATCTTAGTCCTAAAGGACCTTGGAATTTAGTAATGGAGATTGGTCATGCAATCAAATAAATATCCAAATACAAAGTAGGATAAGATAAATTGAAAGGGAAGCAGGCTTTCGCAATATAGAAAGAATTGCACTGGGAGTCAGAAAACTTGGCTTCAAATCCTGGTTCTTTTACTGACTATATATGTGGCCTAGGCCAATCTTCCTGGGTCTTTCTACTTTATGAAAATAAAGTTGAATTATGTAGCCCCTAGTAGTGAGAGTGGGCTCCAGTAAAATCAAAGCCATTGTCTGGCCAGAATCACTCCTCACATGAGGCAGTAAAACCCCTCCCTGATGTACTTGGTAAATAATTAGCTGTTCTAGACAAACTCACTGAAGCAAATATTTCCCTGAGAATCTGGACTAGATGATTACTTATTTACCTGTGATTTATTATCCTATAGAAAACTCTGCTTAGAGCCACTGAGATAATCTAAATCCATTGTCTCCATCCTGTAAATCATTACTAACCATTGTCCCTGCTCTATAAAGTATGTACCCCCCAATCATTAAGTTTTGCCATTGGTCAGCAAAAGGACTTCTGTGTGTCTGTCTGTCTGTCTGTCAGTTTGAGCCTCCTGTAATCCCAGAATCATTTTTCTCATCCCAGTTCTTTGACCTGTGAGTAATTTGTCAAGCAAGACTTGACAGAATTAGATGATCTTTAATGTTGCTTTCAAACCTTTATTTCTCATCTTATGAATTATATAGAAGGTAGATAACATACAATGATTTTTTTAAGAAAAGAAATTTTTTTTTTATAATAGGGGATAGGTAAAGCTTTATGGATGAAGCTCAGCCTTAAAGAACAGATATGTCGACAGCAGTCAGATGGCTCAGTGGATTGAGAGCCAGATCTGGAGACGGGAGGTCCTAGGTTCAAATCTAACCCTAGATACTTCCTAACTGTGTGACCCTGGGCAAGTCACTTAAGCCTCACTGCCTAGCCCATACCACTCGTCTGCCTTAGTATTGCTTTGTATCTGCCATAGTATTGTTTCTGAGGTGGGAGGTAAGGGTTTAAAAAAAAAAGATATGTTTCTAAAAGATAGAAAAGCATGCAGGTAGAGGGGATGATTTGAAAAATACATCAAGGCTAGAAAGGCAGGACAAATTAGAGGGGTGGCAAGTAGTCCAGTTTGGCAAGATTTTAGAATAGTTGAAGAGAAGTTGTGTGAATTAAGCTTAGAAAGGTAGACTGCAGCTAGATGTAGAGTATGGAAAATCTTGCATGGACAAAAAGGAGCCATTGAGATTTTTAAGTAGGGGGAGTAATGTAGTGAAGATTTCTCTGGCATTGGCTTATATGATAGAATGAAAAAAAGGAGAGACTAGAATTAGGGAGGCTAAGAAGAAGGCTATTGCAATAGTCTAAGTAAAATGTTGTAGGACTGGGAAAGAAAAGTGGATGAGATATATTATGGAGTAAGAAATAACAGAATTTAGCACCTGATTAGATGTTGGGGACAGAGGTCCTACCAACAATCCTGGGTGAGAGATGTAATTATTTTATTTAATTTTAAAACCTTTACCTTCTATCTTAGTATCAATACTATGTATTGATTTTAAGGTAGGAGAGCAGTGAGAGCTACGCAGTGGGAGTTAAGTGATTTATCCAGGGTCACACAGAAGTGTGTGAGGTCAGATTAGAACTCAGGACCTCCTAGCTCTAGGCCTGGCTTTCAATCTACTGAACCACCTAACTGCCCCCAGTGGGTGCTATTATTATCCCTACTTATTATATTTGAGTTAACTGAAATAGACAATGTTAACTGACTTGCCCAGGGTCATATCTTATAAGTATGTAAGGTGTAGTTTGAACTCTGGTCTTCCTATCTTCAGGCCCAGGACTTTACCATTTGGCTATCTCTAGTTACATTTTATGAAGAATCAGACCTAAATTTAAACCTTGGTTTCATATTAGTTTGCTATGGGTCCATTGGCACTTAATTTTTAAATTTCTTTGGGACTCACTTTCCTTATCTGTAATACACGCAAATGAATCTGTGACCACATCAATTTGAATAGCCCAGAGGGATGCTAGATATCATAATTCACAGACATATCTATCCTGACCATATTTGCAACATAAATTCATCACAAGGTCCTATCCATTGTTTTGGAAGCTTTCCTTGATTTCCACTGATGTTGCAAGGATACCAGTAGAATCCTCTGGCTGTCCCTTACTCTCATCACATTAGTTCATGTTTATTTTAATCCAGTTTTTCCTGATGACATTTTAAATTTTTGTTCTTCCACCAACTTATTTATTATGCATTAAAAATCCAAATTTATATTATAATATCCCTGAAAACGAATATTTCATCCTGTGCCTTCAGCCCATCATGTCTTCACCAAGAGCTGAGAGTCATCATTCTTCTGTAATTATCATTGGCCATTGATTTGATCATAGTTCTTAGATCTTTCAACATTGTTTTCATTTTCTGTGATTTAGCCATTATGTGGGTCTGGTTCTGTTCATTTTACTCTGCAGCAGTACATGTAAATTGTCCCAGATTTCTCTGAATCTGTTGCACAGCAAAATTCTATTATATTCACATCCATTAATTTGTGCAGCTATTCCCTAGTTCATGAGCATCCATTGTAGTAAATTCTTTTTGTATACATTGATATGTTTCCTCTTTCTTTGATTTCTTTGGGATACTCTGGGTATTATGCACAATTTAGTGACATTTATAGCACATTTTCAAATTGCATCCCAGAATAATTAGACTATTTTATATCTCAATGAATAATGTATTAATATCCTTGGTATTCCTCCAGAAAGGGCCATTTTTTTTGTCATTTTGACAATCTGATAAGTGTGAATGAAACTTTGGAGTTATCTCAATGTGTATTTCTCTGATTATCATTGATTTGGAACAATTTTAATATAGTGGTATCTGATAGCTTATTTTCCTTTTAAAGAACTGTTTCTTCATGTCCCTTGAGTATTCAAGCATTCAAAGATTCAAAAATGGCTCTTGTTATATATTTTAACCAATTTTCTACATATCTGGAACATCAGACTTTTACTAGAAAAAATTACTTTAGAGATTGTCCCCAGAAACCATTTCCTTTCTGATTTTAACCATGCTGCTCTTATTTTTGTACAGTTCTTGAATTTTTATAAAATTAAAATAGTTTTTTTTCTTTTCTGTGATCATGTATATCCTTTGGTCAAGAACACATTTTACTATAATTAATTTCTTTTCTATATAAGATCATTTATGTGTAGGTCATATATACATATATATGTGTGTGTGTGTGTGTGTGTGTGTGTGTGTGTGTGTGTGTGTGTGTGTGTAGCTTATTGTGATCTGTGATGTGAGATATTCATTGGTTTCATTTTTTCCAGACTACTTTGAAATTTCCCCTGCCCTTTTTGTTGAATAGTAAGTAAGTCTTTATTCCAATAGTTTGTGTCTTTGGATTATCAATCACTCTGTTCTATGGTTTCTTGGCTCTTGAGTGAACTGAATCTGTTCAATTGGTCAACTTTTTTTTTTTTTTTATAAAACCAGTATTGAATTGTTTCAATGATTATTTCCTTGTAATATAGTTTGATATCTTCCTGATATACCCAGAAACCCTTTCTTCTCTTCTTTGATTACTATTCTCCTTAAGATTCTTTGCATTTTGTTTATCTAGGTGAATTGCATTATAATTTTGTCTAGTTACTTAAAATAATCATTTGGTTGTTTGATTTGCATGACACTGAATCCATAAATTAATTTAGGTAGCATTTTCATTTTTATTATGTTAGCATGGATAAACCATGAGCAATTAATTCTTCTTCAATCACATAACTATTCTTTTATTAATGTGAAGAGTGTTTTGAAGTTGTTCATATATTTTCTGTGTGTCTTGGAAAATGGATTGTTGTATACAGATTCTGTAGTGCTTTTGAATAAATTTTATTTTTTAATTTTTTGTAAAGATATTTTATTTTACCAATTACATGTAATAATAAATTTTCACATAAGTTTTCCAAGGTTATAGGATCCAAATTGTCTTCCTCTCTCTCCTTTCCCTCCCCCTTCCTGGAGCTGGCAAGCAATTCAATCTGGGTTATACATAAATTTTATTTTTTAATCTCTTTTATTGGTAATGTGTAGAAAAGTTAATAATTTTGTAGGTTTATTTCATATCCTACTACTGTACTGAAGTTGTGAATTACTTCTATTGTTTTAGTTGAAACTCTAGGGTTATCATATCATCTGCAAAAGATGATATTTTTGTTCCTTCTTTGTCTATGATTCAGTTTCTTTTTTTGTTTGTTTTATGCTACAGCTAGTATTTCTAGAACTAAACATTTACAATAGTAACAAAGCAAATCCTCGCTTTATTCCTTAGCTTTTTTCATTCAATATTTTTGTTTTGGTATTTATTAGGAATTCTGATCTATGGTTTTCTTTCTTTGTTTATCTCTCCATGATTTAGGTAGCAAGACTATATTTAGGAGCAGTGAGGTAGCTCAGTGATAGACAGGCATGGAGACTGGCTGGTTCAAATGGTGCTTAGTTCAAATCTGGCCTCAGATATTTCCTAGCTGCCCAACCCTTACAGCTCTTCTGCCTTAGAAGCAATACACAGTATTGAGTCTAAGATAGAAGGTAAAGGCTTAAAAAAGTAGTAGTGGTCAAATGATGAGTTCCTACTGGCCTACAAATTTGCATATCTTAGTTAATTAAACAACATACTCTTGATTTTAAGACCAAAGACAATGGTTTAAAAAAAAAGATTATATTTGTATAAGTCCCAGGATGCCATATTTCCTCATTTTCTACTAATTATTTATATAAACATGAGTTAATTATTCTTTGAATGGTTGATGGAATTCATTAATAAATTCATGTGTTTTAAGGTATCTTTTTTCCTTTGGTGCACATTAATGACTAGCTTATTTTTTTTAAAAATCTGAGATCAGTTTACTTAAATTATTATTTTAAACATTTGGATATGATATATATTTTATAGTTATCTGTTCCCTTTTTATATTTTCTGAAATAACTGGATGAAAATGTTTCAAATGAGTTTACTTATTTACTTTTTTTGTGATTTCTTTTTCATTTTCAGTATTGATTATTTGGTTTTTCCTTTCTTTACCTTAGATTAACGGTTTATATGTTTTGTAATTGAGGCATTTTATTTGTCACTTTGGTAGTTTTGGTTTTTAATTTTTATCTCTTCCTTGAATTTTAGAATTTAGCTTTTTTTTTTGTTTGATAGAGGTTTTTTTATTTTCTAGGTTTTTTATTTTTAGTTTTGTGCCCAATTCACTGATATATTCTTTTATTGATGAAAGAATTTAGAGAAATATGTTTTTTTCTCTAAGAATTACTTTGCCTGAATCCCAAAGGATATTTCTTTATTGATGTAATTTTCTTTGTAAGTTACATACTATTTTCATTTGTTCTTTAACCCACTAGTTCTTTAGGATTAATTTATTTACTCTCCAGTTAAGTTTGATTCATTTCTTCACATGCCATTTGTTGGTTCTAATTTTAATGTATTGTTTTAGGTAAAATATTTGCTTATTTTGTTATTTGTGCAATTTTAATTAGATTTTTATGTCCTAGCACGTGGGTAATTTTTGTAAGGTGTTAACTGAGATATATTCATGTTCCTTTCAATTCTGTTAAGGAATACCAAGAGGTCTGTCATAAGTAACTTTTATAAAATTTTATAAATATCCTTAATTTCTTTCTTCTTTATATTAGATTTTTCTTGGTCTGAAAAGGTCACATTGAAGTCCCCGACTATTATATTCAATCTATTTCTTCCTGCAATTGAAAATTATTTTCCATTAAGAACTTAGATACTATACCATTTGGTGCATATTTATTAAATACTGTTTTTTCATATCTATGGTATCTTTAAGCATATGTAATTCCCATGTTTGTCTCTTTTATTTGTATGAATATATAAATATATACATATATATTTACTATTTTTCTTTGATATCATGATTATTTGCCCCAATTTTTTAAATATGCAGGAATCATACTTAATTTTGCTCTAGCCCCTCATTTTAAGTCAAGGTGAATCTTTGTTTTGAGTGTCTTTCTTATAATCAATATATTGTTAGATTTTTAATCCATTCTTCTATCCTTTAATTTTATGAGTGAGAGTTCATTCTATTCATGTTCACTATTACATTTGTTAATTATTTATTACCCTCTCTCATGCTCATGTTTTTTCTTCTTTTTATCCTGACTCTGACTTTATAAGAAGAAGGGGATAGAGAAAGAGAATAAATCTAATAAATATTGATAATCAGCAACTGAATTGGTCAGAGGATCATAGATTTATAGCTGGAAGGGATTTTAGAGGCCATTTATGTCCAGTCACCTCATTGTATACATGTAGAATCTGAAACTTAGAGAGGGCAAATGACTTGCCCACGGTTTCATAGCTAGTAATTTTTTGAGGTAGGATTTTAATGGACATTTTCCTGACATTGAGTTCAGCTCTCTTTCTACTCTAGAGGTGTCTTGCTGAAACCTATGTGCTACAAAAGGAGCCAGATTGAAATATAGTTGGGAAATGCTTAACAAAATACATAAAAATGCAATCAGATGTAGGTAATGCTAATTTATGGTTTTCTAGGACAAAATAAAGCCTATAGAGATTAATTTCTATTTGAGTTTGAGATCAGCATACTCTACTAAATTTTCCTTTCTTCACAAAGAACAGATCCCAACCTATATTTCTTATACTTTTTTCTCTTATTTTAGTCCTTCCCCATGCCAGGAAATAGTCCTTCCCCAGCACGGGATTGGTCCGATCTAGACCAATCCCATGCCAGGAACAATGGGGAGGGACCACTGGGGAACCCTGAGGAATGTAGTTTCCTCAGCCACAACACCTCAAAACCCATAATACCTAGGTTGAATATGCATTCTTAGACTCCTTAATGAACTGATTCCAACCAAAATATACTGTGTAAAGTTACTTGTCTCTCATCTTCATCATCAATGAAACTTTGTACTGGCAGGTTTCCTTTCACATTGTTAATTTGGGTTCCTAAGATGTGCTGGTCACAACCAAATACAATACTCCAAGTAGAGTCTTATCAGAATAGAGTACAGTCAGAGTAACATTGGAGAAGGAAATGGCAGACCACTCCAGCATCTTTGCCAAGAAAATCCATGGGCAAAGTCCATGGAGTCACATAAGGTCAGACATGACTAAATAACTGAACGGCAGCAGCATCAATAACAAAACCAAGGAGTAGCATGTAGAAGTTTCCCAAAGTGGAATGTGCTGACCCAGGAGATAGTGGGTTCTTCCTGACAGGTGGTCTGCAAATGAAGGCTAACAACAGGATTGTTATAGAGGGAATTCTTTTTCTGGTATAGGTTGAACTACATGACCTCTGAGATCTCTTCCATCTCTGAGATTATGTGTGTCTGTGATTCAGGGTTCACAGCTAAGCTTTGTCCGTGGCTTAGGTCCTTCATGTACCTAAGCATCCAGGCCATTATTTTTTTCCTCTTCCTGCTGTAAGCTGTGTAACTATGTAGCTGGTCACACTGACCCTGTGTTTGGAGGATCTGAAGGATAAATGGCATTACAGATAAGGGATAATATTTCCTGCCTACTTTAGCCCTGTACTTAGCCTTGTAACTTGGGGGATTTTTTTCTTCTTTTATTCACTTTAACAGAAAGATAGTAACTCCTTCTGTCTGGTACTGAAAGTAACTGGCCAGAAATCTTTTAGGACTGTGAATTTTGCTTTTAGTGACTTTTGATACAGCCAGAGTTCATTGGATCAGAGATTTAGAGCAGGAAGAGATCTTAAAGGTAATTTTATCTAACTCCCTCAATTTATACATGGAGAAACGGAGGCCCAGAAATGTTAAGTGACTTGCTCACAGTCTCCAACTTTGTCAACTCCTTTATTTTCTTTCCTGACGTGAATCTAGGAGCTATTCTTTTTCATCGTCTTCAACATCATTTTCTTGTTTTTAGCCCTTAAAGGTCCCCTAGAGGATTAAGCCAATAGTATCCCTCAGAGGATAAGACTACCAGGGTCCAGGATTTTGCAACAGAAGCTAGTTGCAATTTTCTTTTCTGTTTTTTTTTTAAATCATGTTTTTGTTGCTGCTGTTGGCTTTTGCTTTGATTTGATAATCCTGTTAGAGGACAGTTAAGGTATAATGGAAAGAAAATGGAACGACAGGTAGGAGACTGGGTTGCTAATTTTCCATTTGTTAGCTTGACCAAATCACTTCTTTGGGATTTGGTTTCTTTTTTTTTTTTTTGAAAAGTGAGGTTTGTACCTCCCCTATGTACTTTGAAAGGTTAATGGGAAGATCGAAAGAAGATTTGGAAGGCAAATTAGAAACATATGGTCTTATCAATAATAATAATAATAGCTAACGTTTATGACATCTTAAAGTATAGGAAGTATTTTACATATGGTATCTCATTTGAGTCTCTCAACCACTCTGTGTGAGCTAAGTGCATTATTATCTCATTTAAATGTGTGGAAACCATAACACAGAAAACTTAAGTGACTTGCCTAGGGTCAAATAGCTACTAAGTGTTTGAGATAAGATATGAACTCAGCTCTCCAAAAACCCAGGAATCCTCCTAATTACCTAATGTACTATCCTCCCTAATTACCTTTTAAATTCATCTCAGTGTGAATTTTTGCCAAGGTGAAGATGAAACAAGTCTATGATTCCTAGGAAGTGAGAGGAGAAATGGCAAAGAACCCATGACAATGCTTGGGTGGGAAAGTCTTCAGTGGCCAAGGCAACATGGGTGCCATAGCCAGACAACTGGAAGAAGGAGGAGAGAGAATCTTTCCAACTCAGAGTTGCTGAAAGGAGATAGAGTGACTATATGAGATATGCTAATGCAACATAGCATGTGCTTCTGTGGTCCTATGTTGTTGTTCAGTCATTTCAGTCAGGTCTGACTCTTTATGACCCAATTAGGGTTTTCTTGGCAAAGATGCTACAGATGAGTAACTGAGGCAAACCATATGCAATGACTTGCCCAGGATCACTCAGCTGGTTAGTCTGAGGCCAGATTTTAACTTGGGAAGATGAATCTTCCTGACTCCAGGCCCAGTGCTCTATCCACTGTGCCACTTTGCTGTTCAGCTTAATCCTAGAGTCATGAAATCATATAGTATAGCTAGAAGGTCATCTTGTCTAACTCCTCATTTCACACATGAGAAGACTGAGACTCAAAGAGGAAAGTAATTTATCGGTGGGTGTATCAGCCAAAAAGAAAAGAAAAAAAGTCTTTTCTTTTTTGGCTGCTGAAAAAGTGCTGGAGCAAGAGTCCAGGGACCCAAAGCCTAGGCTCTGGCCTCAGCCAGCTGATTGACCTTGAGCAAATTGCTTAAATCTCTGAGCCTAAGTTTTCTTATTCCTGGCAGTGCCTGTCTCACAGGGTTGCTTATTATGCTCAAATGAAATAATATATCTAAAGTGCTATCTATACGCCAGTGATTACAAAGTGGTGATTTTCATCCTTGAACCATCTAGCTCATGGGGTGTAGTGAAGGAAGTATTTTATTAGATTTCAAATACTTTGAAATGTGAGTGTTATTATTACTACTAATAACAGTTACTAGAAGAGTAGTTTGGGCATAGAAAATGGGAACTTCATTTAGTCCTCTGGGCCTCAAGTTTCCTCAGTTCAAAGAACCATAAGGAGTTTATCGTTTTAGAACATAAAAATACCAAAGGAAACAGAGGAGCTTGTTGGCAAGAGCTGGGGAGTCAAGATCCAAGGATCAAGAGCAGGGCTCGGCAACCTTTTTGGCCTTGAGAGCCATAAACGCTACATTTTTAAAAATGTAATTTCATGAGAGCCGTACAGTGCTCACAGTGCACGCTCCTGTAACAGCGCCTGAAAAAGAAATTGACTTTATGGTTCCTGCAGAAAGAGCCATATCTGGCCCTCAAAAGAGCCAGGTATGGCTTGAGAGCCATATGTTGCCAATATCTGATCTAGAGTCTGTAGCTTCTATAGAGGCACATGGGGTGGAAAAAAAAGTACTAACACTCTGCAGGACCTTGGGTAAGCCCTTTAAACTTTTTGGGCTCCGGTTTTCTCATCCGTAAACCAAAAGGGCCATGTGTTATAGACAGACACATAAAACATTTAACATGTACTTATTATGTACTATTGACCATGTTAAGTTCTGTGGACATAAGTTAGTCAACTGGGCATGTCCAGACAACCCTTGGTTGTATAAGTGCAAGCAAACCATTTATAAAGCAAGATAAATAATAATGATAACACTGATGATGATGATGATGATGATGGCTAGCATTTATATAGTCCTTTAAGGGTTGTATTTTTTTTATCTTTTTCGATCCTTACTACAACATTGTTTAGTATTTTTCAGTCCTGTCTGATTCTTCATGACTTTGTTTGAGGTTGTTTTTTTTTTTTTTTTTTTTTGCAAAGATATTGGAGTGGTCTGCCATTTCCTTCTTCAGCTCATTTTATGGATGAGAAACCAAGGGAAATAAGGTTAAGTGACTTGCCCAGGGTCACCCAACTGGTAAGTGTATGAGGCCATATTAAACACATGAAAATAAATCTTGTTGATTCCAAGCCCATTGCTCTATCCATTGTGTGACTTCTACTAAGGTAGGTGCTACTATTAATTTTTATAAAAGAGGAAATTGAGGCTGAAATAAGTTAAATAGTTTACTTTAAGCACATAGCCAGTAACTAAGGAAGAATTTGAACTCAATTCTTCCTGACTCTAAGTCCAGGGCTCTTACAAAAATGAAAGTGATAGACAGTGTGTTTGCTATTCACAGGTGGCATTATGGGAATTAGGCTTCTATCAGGGTAAGAGAAGATAAATGTTTACCTTTTAGACTCCCAAATGGTTCCAGGTGAGGAGTCTCAGCTTCAGGAGGGGAAGCAGAAGGGATTAAGGTAATCAAACAAGGAGGTATTTTATGGATCCAGGCAAGAAAGGCCTCGGAGTTCCCATCTTACTTACATCTATGATTCTTTCTTTCTTTTTTTCCTTTCTTACACTTAGGAAATATTTATGAAGTAGTTACCTTCTGTAGGGAATTGTGCTATATATTTAATTCTTATCTTTAACTTTGTTGGTTCTTTGGAGTGGAAAAAAAATCAACTGTCCTACTAGATCTCTCCTGGTGTTTCTGACCTTCTCAATGCCATTGATTTAAACAAACAATTGACAATTATCTAAAATACCATCCCTAAAGCTCTCACTCCCAAACTTAGTTCCATCCCTCTTGACTTCTGGTGCCTTCCACTATACCAGTGGTTAAAAATAACACTTACTAGCAAAACAGCTAAAGTGATACTGCTGAAAAGTCTGGAGGGTGGGCTTTGTTTTGTGGTTTGAATATCCCAAAGTTGAGCTAAATTAGCCCAGAATGGTGGGAGGTCTGCATCAGACTCCCTTCTTAGAAATTGCTTGCTGTAGATCTGGGCTTGGAAGTCAGCTGAACAGAGAAGCTGAGGAAGAGACAGCAAAGCAAGTTCTGTCGAGCAGCCCTGCCTCTGAATGGCTTCAAACAGCAACTGTATTAATTCAATAAATGCTGCCCCCTTTTCCTGCTTAGGAGAGAACTGAAGAAACCTTCCCTTCCTTTTATATTTATCTTTGTGCTTCCAATGAAGCCCAGGTTGCTGAATTCCATAGTTCAAATGCTTGTCTTTTTGGCTAGAAAGGGATTATGTTAAAATCCCTCTTAGGAACTAAAGCTTCTGTGTGAGGATAGCAAAATGACTCTGAAGGGATTTAAATTCGTAAAGGGAGGGGTGTGCTGGGGGAAGTGGAATGGGCAAAGACTGGAAGAACTTCCCCTTTCAGGCTTTGGAATACTGTACCCCTTTTCCCAGCATCTCCTCATTATCTCCTTTTGCCAGACAATAAAAGGCTCAGAGATAATGGAGATCAGGGAAAAAAAATTCAAGGGAGACAAGGTCTTTTCCAGCTCTCCTGAATCCTTGGTATCAAGATCTAAACAAAACCTNGTGATTTTGATTTTTTAGTCAAAGGCAGGATTTTACTTTTATTTCTGTTAAATCCTTTCTGATTCAATAATAAGAACTCATTTAGAGCTTGGAGGAAGCTTAGACACCATGTAGATCAACTTCCCAGAAAGGTTAAGGATTCAACACATCATTCAAGTCTCTCATGCATGTCTTCTTTCTGCTACCCGGTATGTTAGCCATTGTCCCATCTTCAGAGAATTTGTAAAAATGATAAGCATACCATCTATGCCTCATCCAAATTTTTGATTAAAATGTAAAATAAAACTAAGCTTGAGACACTCTTTTAGAATCCTCTTCAAGATGATATTCTCTCTCTCTCTCTCTCTCTCTCTCTCTCTCTCTCTCTCTCTCTCTCTCTCTCTCTCTCTCTCTCTCTCTTTCTCTCTCTCTCTCTGTGTATGTAAGAGAGAGACAGAGAGACAGAGAGATACAGAGACAGAGAGAGACAGAGAGTAAGGGAAGAAAAGAGGAGAAGAGTTGTAAGGAAGCCGGTATATTTTTGTCATATCTGTATGATCTTGCACATATCTTTTTAATTTTTTTGTGACTCAATTTCCTTCATCTATAAAATGAAAGCGTCGAACTGGATGACTTCTGAGTTCCCCTGCAGGACATGTCTGTGATCTATGAGCCATGTATTTATTTCTAGGATGGAATCAAGGTAACAAGCCTTTATTAAGTGTCTACAAAATGCCAGGCACTGGAGATGGAGAGAAAGGTGAAAAAGGGTCATTGCTCTTATGGAGCTCACAGTCTTATGGGGTGGGGGGGAAGACAACATGCAACTATGTATAATGTACAAGCTATATACTCACTATTTTAAAGATATTTTTGTTTTTGTTTCAAGGAGAAGCTTGGGTCTTTGAAAGGGTTGAAATATTTCCTAAATACAAGCTAGTCTTCTCACTTTTTCCTGTTTAATCCCATGTCCAGTTCATTTCATCTATTTGCAGTTTCTATATAAGAAATAAAAACCATTCCAGTGAGTTTTTCATCTATCTGAATATTATAATCTGGACAACAGACATACACTTGCTTTTCTCTGAGTGGATAGGCAAACACCTTTGGCAAGCATAAGTGTTTCTATTTTATGCTTCACTTGATGTTAATAATCACAGTGATCAAAGTATCCTTATTGTAATATTTATCAGTTAATCTTTCATGATCTTAATAAATGCATGGAAGTCACCTAGTTTGAGAAAAAGCCTTGAAGGCTGCATTTTACTTTAGCAAATTAAAATTTTTTTCTCTGATAAATAAACAATAAACCCAACAGGACTTTGCATTCTCTATACCTTTCAGGCAATCATACAACTGTGCAGATGTCTGCTCCGGAATATTGTTTGTGAATGCTTGTCTGTTCTGGTCTCATGTTTCCATCAAAGATGGCCTAGATATGTGTGCAAACTTCTAATAAAGATTTTTAAAAATAAGAAAGTGATGATCGGGTTGGTAGTTAATGATGCTTCTACAAATGCTTTTATCCCCTGCCTTCTCCCAACATAAATGTGGTTCATTATTTTCCCAAAGCACTTGCTGTCTTCATTTTCAGATATAAATAAGAATCAGTCTCTGAGTTTTCTCCCATTTGTGTCTTCTCTGGCATGACTTTCCTCTGTGTATATTTGGTTTGGTCCAGCTGTTGCTCCCTTCTTTGTTTCTTTAGTGCCATTTCTCCTTACTTGTGCAGATCACTGGGGCCTGTGATGTTAGAGTCTAAATGTGGTAGCTCCATTGTCATTGACAGAGAAGATTTTTTTTTTGAAGAAATCTTGACAGATCTTTTCCATTTTCCATCTGCTTGTTGTCCTCCTACCAGTTTCATCCTTATATGTTATCAGGATGATCTGGCTTAATTGAGTCTCCTGCCATGCTTTCCGTATGAACTCCTTTTTCCCTCTACCCTTTCTATTTCTATATCCTGCTTGATTATTTTATGAGGCAGTACCTTTCATAATTTTCCATCTTGTTTCTCCTTAAAGTTTTTTTTTTATTTCAAAATGTTATTGCTTCCTATTTCTCTTTATGCAACACTTCCCAAAATGTTCACCTTTTCATTAGGAACTCTCCTCATTACAAAGAAAAAGTTTAGCAAAACCAATGGGCACAAGTTCTATCTTACAATGTATGTAACATTTTACACTTATTGTTCCTACATCTTCGCTGAGGAAAAAGAAAGTGTGGTTCATTATAGGTCCTCTGGAAACTGTATTGGCCAGCCCTCTAGGATGGGTTCATATGCATTTGTGAATTTTGTTTGTTTGGTTTTACTTTCTTTTCTTTGCGTTGGTTCATGGAAATCTCATTTTTTCTCTGAATTTTTCACATTTCTCCTTTCTTATGTTATAAGAATGTTTCATTCGGTTCCCATACTCTACTTTGTCTAGTCATTTCCCAACTGATAGGCATCATATTTATTGCCAGTTTTTTGTTGCTATAAATGGAATCTTTCTATTTTTGACCTCTTTGAGGGACAAGCTCAGCTTAAGAACAATCCACTTGGGATATGATTCAATCACTTCACTCCACAATGCCAGTGAAATACAGCACTGGCCTTTTATTAGTCTTATGAACAAATATAATCAGATGGGTAATCCTAGTATGACTGGTATAATACCCTATAACTTCTTTTTCCTGGTTGCTTCCTGGGGTCAGCAATTTGGTAGATTGATAGATTTTCATTATGTTCTGTTGCCAGGTAGTGGAGTAATAGTAGTTCATTTGTCTTGGTTTTGCTATTTATAGAGTAGTATGATACTAACTAGACATATGGACCTGCAGTTAGAATTTATTCTCAAAATATAAATGACTCATGCTAAAAATGAGGGTATTAGGACAATCTGAATTTAGGAGACATGAATTCCAAGATGCTTATAAAGTCTTGAAAAAATATTTTAATAAATCAATGGACACAAGGACCAAGGAGAAAAAAAAACCAAGAGAACTATTTTCTATTTCCAATTTATCCAGTATATAGCTTATTTGTTTGTAGTGGTTATTATGTTATTTTGCCAATGAGATTATGAACTTTTTGAGGGCAAGGGGAGCTATTTTTTAATCTTTCTTTGTATCCTAAGTGCCTAGTACAATAGCAGGTTCAGAATAAGCATTTAACAAATGCTTATTGATTAATCTTCTATGAAGATTTTTGAGTTATAGGGTAAGGGGAGTTTAAAAGTTTTTCCTGCATAATATCAAATTATTTTTTAGAATAGTTGGAGCAATGTCCAACTCTACCAAGGTTTATTATATTTGTAGGTCTGGCTTTATGCAACTTTTCTACCTCTGTTGTTTATCATCTTTGCCAATTCAAAAAAATGTGAGACAGAAATTCATTATTAGAGATTTGGAGGCTCCATAAAATTTTGCTGATTAGTTTATATTCTAAACCGGGGTTTTTGTTGGCTGACCTATTCCTTCACTTGCCATTTGAGATCAATTATTTGCTGGTTAATGATGTTTCTAAGTTCTTATATCAATGTTAGTCCATGTTATCCTCTATTATTTTATCTATTTAGCATTCTTGGAGTCAATATCTTATTTGAAGAATTTATGCTGAAGCAATTTTAATTGTACACCATATATTTTCATTTCTATTTTCTCTCATTTTGTGTTGATTTTTATTTTTATTTTTTTGCTTTAAAAGAATGATGGTATGATATAGATACTTGACTTAGAAGTGATTTTTACATCAGCAACTATTTATATCCTTTCTGTTGTGATATAGTCAATTCCTTTTTTTAGTTAATATTATTCCATACTTATGTCAAGCTTCTGTTTCTTTTCTTGAAGAAATGTTTCTTACATATTGGCATAAGGCTTCTGTGTATTCTAGAAGCCTTGGACATCTTTAATTTCACAGACCTGAACCATATTTTCCAAGATATATTTCATTGTCCTTCCCAGGCGCACTTTTACCCTGACGACACTAAGTAATGAAATCTATGGAGTTTTATTTTGGAGAATCTTATAGAATGCTTCTTAGAATTTCTTTACTTCCTCCTCTTCCTATGTTTCATGCATAAACTTCAGTTATCTTTACTGTGGTCCTTTTGCTTGTGCAGATCATGAGCACTATAGTGTAAGATGACCAGAATTCACCTGAAATTATGTTTTTTGTTTACTTTAGAGGGACAATAAAACCAAATCCTACCAATTAATTTATTTGGATTCCTAAAGATGAGGAACTGTGAACCATCTTTCCATTTAGCTGCAACCTCCTCATATGCGGTAGTTTCATTTATAGTGAGAATTCACTATTAATAATAAAATTTATTTCTTCCAGAGGTGTATTGATGTATATATTTAACAAGGATTTAGACACTTAAAATACTAACACAATGATTTCAGATCATATTATCATAGATTTATAACTGGAAGGGATATTAGAGGCCATTAAGAATAACATACTTGGGAGCAGCTAGGTGGCTCAGTGGATTGAGAGCCAAGTCTAGAGATGGGAGGTCCTGGGTTCATGTTGGATGCAAACACTTCCTAGTTGTTTGACTTCAGGAAAGTCACTTTAATCCCAATTGCCTAATTCTTACTGATCTTCTGCCTTAGAAACAATGCATAGTATTCATTCCAAGACAGAAGGGAGTGGTTTAAAAAAATAACTCACTCATTTTACAGATGAATAAATTAAGGAGGAAATGGGATTTGAAGCCAAGTCTTCATGATTCTACACTCAACATCCTATCTACTATTCCATGTTGAGCCTTGAAACTCAGTGATTCTTAATATCTCCTGTCTCTTTTTCACTTCCCTGCCACCATTACTTCAAAAGTATAAGATAGGAGCACTGCATAGGATTGAAAGTTATTTTTATTTTTTGTTTTCTATTTTTATATCTGGTTCTTTTTCCATTATGCCACTTTCAAATCCGGGACCCTTTCCACTATTTCCACTCTGTCTTCTTTATGTGGGAAATACAAAAAAAATTGAGAGCAATGATTTTCATTTCTTATTTCTTGGACTTATGAAAAATATAGACAGAGAGAAGAAATTGGATAATTCTTTAAGAGGAAACAGAAAGGAATAGCAGGATTTGGTGTTCTTTTCCAATGTATACCTTTCAGAGAAGAATTGATTAGATGATATAGAGGCTAAGGTAGTGCTTATTAGTGGGAATCTCTATGTGGTAATGAAGTTTAGTCTTGGAAAAATCATTATTCTTGGACAGTTCCATGCAGGATGTATGTGTGGACAATTATTTTTGCGTGTGTGGATTTGGGTGATGATATAATGTTCTGGGTCTTTTCCCATCCATTTTCCCATTCTTTCCATAATTCTACCTTCCAAAAAATTCAAAAAGCTCTGGGAGAACAGAAATTTCTAAATAATTCTCTAGAGATCAGAATAAGCACTTTAAAAATGGCAGTTGATTTTGCTACTGATTATTTGAACATTAATTAATTTGGTGGTAGAGATATCTAGTTGGATTTTATGAATATGTAGTATTCTTTTCTTTTGAGACTTTTATGTATATACTTTTAATTTACTTATTTATGAAGTTATATTTCTCTAGTAGAATAAAAACTATTTAAGGCAGGTATTGTTTTATTATTGTACTCTCATACATTTTGGGGTGAATGTGGGAAGGGTAGATGGGAACCAAATCTATGGTTTCACTGGTGTATGGAGGAAAATCTAACAATTCAGAGTACTACATGCTCTATCATTTATAGCCCTAGAAGACACTTGAGTCACTGAGAGGTCAAATGACTTGCCTAGAATTATATAGCCAGAAAATATCATTGGCAGGCCTCGAACCTAGGTCTTCCTAACTCCTAAGACAATTCTTTATCCTCTGTTTCATGTTGCCTTGTACATAGTAGGATTTTTAGTAAAATATTTTTTGAGTGAATTAAATTGATGGAAAGGGTTGACAACCTGTGTTGCTCAAGACTTTAGTTACTCTCCCCCTCACTATCCCTTCATACACACATTTTCTAGCACTTCTACCACCTCTTTTTTAAAAATTTGTTTTCTTCCTCCTTCACACTGATCTAGTACATAGTACCTACATGACTTTGGCCAAGTCACAAATAGGGTAATCATAGGATTTAGAACTAAATCTAGAGATTACATTATTCTGAAATTACATTACAGAAGATGACGTCTAAGGTTCTATCCAGCTTCAACTCTTATGATAGTGCTTTGTAAATAGCTTAATTTGTCCTACATTCTCTCTTCTTTTCCCTTTCCTCTCCTTGTTTTTTATAACCTTGTCTATGTTTTAGGCCTTTAAATGGCCTCTTAAAAGCCTCAATTAAATTAACTGATGGCCTTTAGTATTTTTAACCCTGTTCTAGAAAAAAGCAGAGTATGAATGCTAAAAAAATGACTAGTTACAAGCTGTAGGATGACAACTGAACATGAATAAGGGAGATTTGGGAACTGGTCACAGAAATTTCTGTCTCTCATTACATGCTGTTTTTTGTTGTTAGTAATGAATGTAGGACACAGGATAGGACCTTCTTGATGAAAAGAATCAAGCATAAATTCCAGCACAGTTTCTTTTTTTGCCTTGGTGTTTGAATCATAATCTTGTTTATTTAATGAGCACAGTTACTTTTTCGAGGGTAAAGCTGTAAGCATCTGCCTTTGCTCTAACTCCCCTCCTTTTATACTATACCACATATAAACCACAATTCTTTTAAAACCCTGGACCTTTTACAATCTTCATGTTAACAACATTGCCTTGAACATGACCTGTACAAAAGCCTAAAAGGTCTTGTTTGAGACAGAGACTTATTCCTGCTGATCATCCATAGGGTGAACATCCAGCGACTCTGAGTTCAATATGTTCAAGGTCTCAAGATATCCCCACCATCTAGTCAGGGAATATCATTGGTTCTGGGTGATGACCCTTTGGAGTGAAGCTTCCTGGATAAATTGAATTCCAGTTTTGTTTTTGACCACAATCTGGAAGTGTTTCTTCTTGAAACATGGATAAACATTTGAAAATTCTGAATTATTGTCTTATTTGAGAATAATCTCATCTTTTACAAATGGCATATCATAAACTGTTCTAATTCCTTATTTTTTCCGCATTTTTTCCCATTTGTTTTAATGTCCAGAATTTCAACTTTGATGTCTGAAGACACTGGAAAGGGGGCATAGAGCTATTAATTTGAACTCTATAGATAGAACTGAAGAAATTTAACAAAGTTGCAAGGAAAAGGAAAGAGTTTAATGAGATAGGTGCTTGGTTAAATGAGAGAAAGTACTAGACCATGGGTCTTAACCTGAGGTCTATGAACTTTTCCCTCCAATACTTTTATAACTGTATTTTAATATAATTGATTTCCATTGTAATTCTATGTATTTTATTTTATGCTTTTAAAAATATTATTCTGAATAGAGGTCCATAGGCTTGGCCAAAGTAACAAAGGATTTCATATTAATAAGAAAGATGGTCAACTCCTTTAGATCTTCTAGATCTAAAGATCTTTTAGATTATGAGATCTTTTAGAATTAATTTGGGCTGACCATGACACAACATGCAATGAAGTTCTTTTTAGGATACTATTTAGGAGCCAGAAAGGATTTCACTAAGACCAAATATTAAGGAAAACATGAATGGGGGTTGGCTGGAGTGGAAGAGAACAGAAATTAGGGCAGGAACCCTGGTAAACAGAGGAATCAAGAGACTGAAATTGTATTCCTAATTTTTCCATCCTATTACATTACTAGTCTTATTCCCCCAATTATGAGGCATAAGGGAAATGATGTAATTGAAAGAACTAAATCAAGAGTTAAGAGGTTTGAGTTCTTTTACTTATTAGTCATGTGACCTTGGGCAAGGTATTTGAGTCTTCAATTCTTTATTTGTCTAATTGCATTAACTCCTGCTTGTCTATCTTGCTAGATTGTCAGGAGGGCCAGATAAGACAATGGTTTTTAAAAGCACTTTGTCAACTATAAAATTCTCTACAATTGCAAGGTATAATCATTACTAACACAATGTGCAGCTCTTTTCTCACATGTAATGGTTCTGGATTTCAGGGCAAATGGTTAAGAGGAACAAGTGTATAAATAGCTCCACTGTTGGTTTTGGCCATTGGATGACACTGACCATTCCTTGGGTGGGAATTGTGTGCAGTGGAAGAGGTTTCTGTCCTGTAAATCTGAGCCTGAATTTCACAGCAGCCAAACTTGCTCAGCAGAATGAAGAAATCCCTTCTAAAAGTCTTGGTGAAGATAGCATACAGGAAGGGATTTGCGCAGGAGTTGATGGGATAGAACAGAACCAAAAGTATCTTTGACTTGGACACAGTGATGAGTGGCATCTTGACAGAAGCTGAGATGGCAAAGAAGGAGATGGGAGCCATGCAGAGGAAGTCAGTGAAAATTAGCATGGCCATACGCTTGGCAATCTTGGTATCACTGGTGGAGGAGATGATGTTGGGGTTCCTCACAGTGAAGTAGATGTGGGTATAACAAGTACAGATGACTATGAAAGCCAATACATTGAGAACAAGAAGAGATATAACATATAATTGTGACAAGGGACTATCAATATCCATGGGCAGGCAGATGCTCACCTTCATGTAGCTACTAATACCAAAAATGGGCAAGAGGGCAACTGAGAAGGCAAAGATCCATCCTATTAACATGATGCTGGCAGCATGGCGGAGTCGCACCTTGCGGTCCAGTTGCATAGCATAGGTGATGGTGTGCCATCTCTCCAAGGTGATGGCTGTCAATGTGTAGACTGAGAGTTCACTGGCAAAAACAGTGAAGAAACCTGCAGCTTCACAGCCTGCACCAGTTTGCCAATCAATAGCATAGTTGTGGTACTGACTTTTGGTGTGGACGTCTACTGAGGCAATAAGCAGTAGGTAGACACCAATGCAAAGGTCAGCAAAAGCCAAATTGCACATAAGGAACCGGGGGACAGTGAGCTTGTACTGGCTGGTGATCAGGATCACGAGCACCACAATATTGCCAGTGATGGACAGGATGCTAATGAACCAGATGAGGACTCGGAGGAAGTTGTATCCCATGATGTCTTCACATGGGTTAAATGCATCTGGCTTAGGAAAGCAAGCAACATCAACCACTTCATTACATAAGTCATAGTCAAATTCAGTTTCTGTTATGTCAAATCCTTTGTCAAGGCTTGATACAAACTCTTCTTCCACAGATCTTCTATGACCCTGATCCATAGCCAAATCATCACTGTCTTGTCTTACAGAAGATTTATTGCAAATTGGATGTAGCTCAAAGCTAGGAAGAGAAAAAAAAAGTATAGGATCAATGGCCTGATTCCAGAATGGCAAACACATTTTTTTATTTATATGTAATTGATATGGTGTGGTTTCTGAGATTTCTTACCCTCCACCTCTCCCCAATCTTTAGCAGCTTATTTGTGTCTGAAGCCAAATAGCATTATTTTTAAACCTTAGTTTCCCTCCTCACCTACCTCCTTTCACCCCATGTTCTCAGTATCCAATGTCACTGGACTCTTTTCATAGGACATTCCTTTTTCAAAATCCAGGCATGACTAAAACTCCCTTATCTGGGCCTCATAGCCTCCATGGCTTCCTTCAAGTCTCTGCTAAAATCTCACCTTCTACATGAAGGCTTTTCCTTCCTAGTATAGTGCTTTCCCTCTCAGATGACTGCCAGCTTAGTCTATTTGTATTTAGCTGTTTGCATGTTGTCTCCATTAAACTGTGAGCTTCTTGAAAGCAGGGATTATTACTTTTTGCCTTACTTTGCATTGTCTTTGCTTAATAAAGTATATTGTATGTGCTAAAATGCTTATTCTTGTTTATGCCATATGCCATCATATGCAAAAACAAGAGAATATGTACCTCAAATTACATAGTCTACTGGGGAGACAATATGAGCATGGGGAGGAAGGTCATAGAGTCCATTTTATACCTTTACAAAATTCAGGTAACTTTCTTCTTTACATTCGTTGGTTTGTTTGCCCTTGAGTGCCTAGGTTGTTCCTGACATTCCTCAATAAATCACTTCTTTACCATTTCACCTCTATATTAGTCACCATCATTCAGACCAACCTCATTTTGTAGATGTGGCTAGGTGATTTAATGGATAGATCTGGAGTCAGAAAGGCCTGAGTTCAAATCCAGCCTCAGACACGTACTACTATGTAGCTGGGTAAGTCACTTAACCCTATTTGCCTCAGGTTCCTCATCTGTAAAATGAACTGGAGAAAGAAATGGCAAACAACTCCAGTATCTTTGCCAAGAAAATATCAAATGAGGTCACAAAGAGTTAGACATGACTGAAACAATTGAATAACAACAATACCACCATATTTGTAGATGTGAAAATTGATGCTCAGAAATGTAAAGTGACTGTCCATGGTCATACAACTAGTAACTGGCAGAACCAGGACTAAATCCCAGTTTTTCTTATTCTAACTCCATTTAGTATATTTTCTAACTTTGTTGAGTATCCACGACTATAATACATATTCATATTACATTGTTTAGAAATGATTGAAATGCCTATTTTCTTTTCATTGATTTTTATAAACACGTATATATTGCACATATATTTTTGTGCTAGATCTTTTATTTCATTGGCATAGGTAGTTTATTCTTAATGAATGAAATTCTTAATGAAGTGAAAATGCCCTTTACCAATGTAGATTGACATTCTTCTATATTTGGGAGTAATTTAGAGAGTTGCACATTAATATTGCATATTAGGGGAAATATTCTGTGGATATTATGGACTTCATGACCCAATTGTAAAGCCGTTGGTCCCTTTGGATGCATAGGATTTAATAAGAGTATATTGATTTTCTGGCTTTCTCAATTCTTCTTCCCTACCACCTTGACCTACTTAATAAAGGAAAATTATAAAAATTGCTCCTATTAATACAAATTTTCTTTAAAACAGTCTTATGTGATATGTAAATTAAATATATTGAATCATTCTTTATTCAGTTCCTTTTCACCCATTATCTTTCCTTTTCCCTTCCTTTCTTCTCCCAAGTCTTCAATTCTCTCCTATATCATAACCATGATTTTTCTCTTCATTGGGGAAGTGGAAGGGAGTTGGTATTAAGAAAGAAAAAACAGGGGGCAGCTGGGTGGCTCAGTGGATTGAGATTCAGGCCTAGAGATGGGAGGTCTTAGGTTCAAAATTGGCCTCAGACACTTCCTAGCTGTGTGACCCTGGGCAAGTCACTTAACCCCCATTCCCTAGCCCTTACCACTCTTCTACCTTAGAACCAATATGCATTATTGATTCTAAGAAGGAAGGTAAAGGTTTAAAGAAAGAAAATGAGAATGAAAGAAAATACAGTACCCTAGAGTGCCAGAGGATTAACCCATGTACAAGGAGAAATTGGCTTACCCAGGATTTCAAGCTATTCCCTTCAAAGTTCCCACATTAATTTTCCATTTTAGTTTCCATTTTAATTCCAATGTTCATGAGAATTTGTCCACATGGAAAAGACATTTTAAGACAGCTTTGTATTGAAGCCAAATGATAAATACTCTGACCAAACAGATGGAAGCTACATGTAGAGCATATCAGGATAATCTCTCTATTATGAAGCAGCAGGTAAACTTATGGTAAGGCTTCACTTAGGAATTTTATTTGGATACACTAAGCTTTCTGTTAGTAATCAAGTATATGATATATGACTCAGAAAAACACACACGTTTACACACTCTTCCTTGTTGTCTTTTCTTTAAGCTGTGCAATATGAATGAATGAATCTTTATTAATCATGTCCACAACCCAGATTTCTGGTTTTCTGATGGCTATGATGAAAAGTATTGTAAACTACTTAGGAGACTTTTTCAACAAGAGATTACTCAACCAGAAATAAGTAGAAGAGGAATAGAATTTTCATTTAGTCACACTAACCTATTTAGTATTGGTTAGTATAGGTTGGAATGGTTTCCAACCAAATGCTCCAGGGTACTTGCGTGGGGTTGCCAATGGAACTACTGCCAGCTTTGAACAAGAAGCAGGCCCAGGAGAGAATATTGCCTTCTGAAAAGTAAAAAAAGGCTTAAATCTTCTCCTCTTTGCTCAAAGAGAACTACCCTTTGAGTCAGGTTGACTCTTACCATTTTAGAAGCCAGAGAAAATTTTTCACATCAAAGCCTGAATTTTCTTAATGAAGTCTAAATAACAGACATGCAGAAAATGGAATATAAATGAGAGGGAGGTTTCAGAAAATTTCTTTCTAAAGATAGGAATCTTTTGATTTGGTCAAACAGAAGTAATTCCTTTGAGACAGATTAGGAAAGCTTAGAGATGGACCTATCAAAATTGAGAAGTTCATACTATCATAGACTGTTAAGGCACCTAAGTGGTCAGGGGATCGAGTGCTGGGCCTTAGTCAGGAAGACTCGACTTCATGAGTTCAATTCTAGCCTAAAACACTTACTAGCTGTGTAACCCTGGGCAAGTCATTTAACCTTGTTTGCCTCAGTTCCTCATCTGTAAAATGAATTAGAAGAGGAAAAGACAAACCACTCCAGTATCTTTGCCAAGAAAACTTCAAATGGGGTCATAGAGAGTAAGACATAACTAAAAAATGACTGAATGACAACCCCAGGCACATCACTTAACCTTTCTGTGTCTCAGTTTCCTCATCAGTGAAATGAGGATCATAATAGCATCTCTCACAGGGCTATTACAGGAATCAAAGGAGATAACATATGTAAAGCACTCTCAAAGAATAAAGTGCTTAATAAAGGTCAAATGCTATTATCACAAGGCACTATGGGGGATAGTGAGAACATGTACAATTCCTGTCCTCAAGGTAGGGAGATAAGACATAATACATATAGGAACATTTAAATAATAATACATGAGTTGAAGAACAATAAATCTATAGATATAAGAGTTAATTATGGGAATTAAAAATCCAATGTATAAGAATAGAAGCCAAATGTATAATAGGTATGAAATGAGTTGACTCATTTCAATAGTATATGATAAACAGGTACTATAGCAATTTAGGAGTTCCAGGAATGATAAAAAAAAAAAAGGTAACAAGATGACTAACTCCTTGATAAAACCATAGTGTTCCTGGCTAGAGCTTCTGTTGTTATGATGTAGTAAGATCAGACTAGGGTTGCTAGATGGTACCATGGATAGAAGGACAGGAGTCAGGAAGACTCATCTTTCTAAGTTCAAATCTGGCCTTGGGCATTTAACTTAGTTGTGTGATACTGGGTGGGTCATTTAACCCTTGTTTGCCTCAGTTTCCTCATCTGTAAAATGATTTAGAGAAGAAAATGATAAATCATTCTAGTATCTTTGCCAAGAAAGCCCCAAATAGGATCAGAAGAAGTTGGACACAATGGAAATGACTAAACAATAAAAGACCAGAATCATCCCAGCAGTAATAAAATAATACATGTTTGCAGAGCATTGGCAGCATTCCAGGCAATTCTCTGAACATCTCTGGGCCACCTGCTCTTATGGTGATCTTAATGTCCATTGAGATTTTTCCTGGGGGGTTTTCAGTTTCAGAGATTTGTAGGCTAATTGGTATCTTTCTTGCCCTGGTTGGATTTCTGTTTCTAATAAGAAAAAGGCAGCCCTTCTGCCTGGGACCAGGCCCTTATGAATTCTAATTGTGGAAAGGAGTTTTGATTGGTCTTGAGGTAATCTCCAAAGAACCCACTGACTGAGGATAGTCTCTTAATGCATACTAATGGTTCTTTTGGAAAAGCAGCTCTTTATCTGCAAATCATCTAAGTGGGCCTCAGCCTAGCTCTAAGTAGATCTCATCTTAGCTCTAAGTCATTTTAAAAACACTTCAGGTCTTGAGGACATTTCATTCATGTCTGTGCATGTTTTTGCCTGGGTGTATAACTCTCTGTATGTGGTTTGTTATTTGTGTTTAGACTTTATACTAGTTCTCACAGAAATGATCCCCATTGGTAATAAACTGAAACCCTTAGTCTGTAGGCAAACACAGGATTTGGGATTAAAAGGATAAATCTATATCTATAGAAAAGTAGCATTCTCCAAATGCAGGGAACCTGAGTAACCTGGCAAAGATTGCTGGGAATGCTTGTTATTTTTCAACACCCTTTCATTGCTTTTGTGCCTTAAAAAAAGTTCCTCCTTTCCTTTTCCCCTGATTATTGGTCATCTGGGCTAGAGTGAAATAAGACATGTTTGTTTGTGTGTGTGTGTGTGTGTGTGTGTGTGTGTGTGTGTGTGTGTGTGTGTGTGTATGTGAAGATGCAATGAGAAGGAAGTTCCAGAGTGTAGCAAATCAGAAGCGCAGAAGAATTGAGGACAGAAGGGTGAAACATGTCCAGTGGTGCTGTCAGGAAGAAAAGGTGAGTTTCTAGGACAACCAAATCATGCTTTAGGGTGGATGTCCCTAATGGACACACTGGGTCTGTTTGTATTCCAGAAATGGCCGAAGAAAACTAAATGAAAAGAAAGGGAATGACTCACACTTGCCGTCTCCAGTTTGCAAAGGCACAACAGTGGCTGGGGTAGGTGAGATTGGCTTCCACTAGCTCAGCAAAGTTTTCCAAATTGGGGAGAGTTTTAAAGTTGTAAGCTGACCTGGCTCTCAGTTTCTTAAGATTTTTCAAGCCATCACTGGGAAGGGAATGGATCCTTGTTCTGGAGATATCCCTTCAAGCAGAAGCAGAGAGCCTGGTTAGTAGGAAGATCTTTAAAATTCTTATTTAGAGAATGGAAGGCCAGAAATACTATGAAATAACCATAAGTTCATGGGGCATTCTTAGCTGGTTCCCTTACCCTTAGTTATGTTGTGCACCATTGTCTTTCTAAAGTACCCTTTCCCTATTGTCATCTCTCCATTCAGAACTTTTAGTGATTTCCTACTGCTTATAAAGACCAAGCTCCTTAGCCCTAGCATTCACAGTCTAACCCTATATAATCTATTCAGGCTGATCTCTCCTTCTTTCCAACATGAACTATATAAGCTAGGCCCAATAGTTCAGTTTTATGTAGCTTCTATGGTTTATTGATGTCATACAAACTCATTTGATAAATAGACAATACAAAAGAGACATATACCTTGACAATTTCCCTTAACCCACACCCCACATTAATTCTGACCATGTTTTATAACCGGGGGAACAAAAGCCTTGTAACCCTTTCTAAGTGCTTCAATCTGGGCCCAAGGACAGGTCACTTTGAATACACTAATCATGAATAAGCTGGTGTTGATAATATTCCCTTTGTGTTGTAGGGTTACATTTATAAATTTAGTCAGGTTTTGAAAAAATTTTTACATGCTTATATATGTAAAATCTCTTATCAGATTGCTTACTGTCTCAGGGATGGAGGAGGACTGAGAGCAAATTATAGGGAGCCAGCCCCCTATATGGTTTTTTTGGGATCCTGAGTGGCATGGTGGCATAGGATGGTTAAAGCAAGAGAAAGAAAATGAGAACAACTAGACTAGTGGTTAGCCCATGCTGTTCCGAATTCTGTGGGCTTGGGAGTTTATTATATACTGATTTCAAACAAAGAACAAAAAAGGAATCACAGTTGTGAAGGGGTAATAAATCACACATAACCCATTGAAGTCTAAAGAGTAAAGGTGCAAAGACAAATGGTCAAATTTCAACCACCAACTTAGTAGGGGATAATTCTGGGAGAGGAAATACCCCATGGAGATGTTCACCAGTCAAATCCTGCATTTGGCCAAATGAAGTCCAGACTAAAGGAGCCAGTTCTAATCTGAATATGCAATCTTATCTAAGTAACATTTGTTAGGATTCAGGCTTCTCAATTATCAAGGAAAGGAATCATTAACTCAGTAGATGCTGGTCTGCCACTTCAAAGTTCTCAGTAGATGCTGGTCTGCCACTTCAAAGTTCTCCAATAAGAATTCTAAGAAAGGTGGGGATCAAAGACTGAGTCAAAAGAGGAGCCTCAGATTTTTATCTTAGATGGCCCATTCTGTCTGTCCTGACATGCAGTGCAGAAAAATCATACACACAGTTTTACTTGCCGATGATTTTGTAATGGGATCCAGATAAAATATCTGTTACAGACTCTGTTTCTCTAAATGACTCCTAATAGCCACTTGGAGGGATCAAGTTGATTTTGGATTAACCTACCTGCTGGTACCAGAGCTTTTTGGGGCTCAGGTGACCAGGACCAAACACAAAGACTGCCTCAGTCTGGATTGGTCATGCAGGGAATCCAGATAACAGGCCCTAAATTTGATTCTATTTCTCCAATGGCATTTCTACATCCAATGGCTTTCCACAGCAAATGAATTGAAGGGATAGGAAGGAGAGAGAATTTGGGATACATAATTTAAAAAAAATGAATGCTAAAATGATTTTTACAAGTAATTATGAAAAATAAGCTATTATATTAAATTTTTTTCAGTCATTTTAGTTCTTTGCATATATTCTACCTTCTTCAACCCCAGGAAAGGGGTCTGAGTGTGACCATTTTCCTGAACATACTTTGCCCATTCTTTTCTTTGTGAATTTAGTAATGCTCTTGCCATTTCCTAGAACAATGATGAGAACCTTTTAGAGACCAAGTGCCCCAAATTCAACTCTCATGCTGCATGTGAGCCCTTACCCCAGACAGGGGAGGGAGGAAGTGCTCCCATCTAGCTGCTGGGCAAAGGAGAAGGTGATTTGATCAATATCCCCAGGAGTCTGTGGAGAAGGCAAAATGAGCAGCCCCCTCTGGCACACTCTGGCAGGCATGCCATAGATCATCAATCAACACAGATTATGTCCTTTGCCCTCCACCTCTTCATTCGCTATCTTCCTCTTTGGGCTGCTCTTACATAGGCCCCACCCTCAGGGAGCATTTGATCTCATGGTACAGGGGAGTGAAGACATTCCATTTGACAATTAAATTAATACTTGTAATGCATTTTGTAACCTTGAAGTCAAATACAAATGTTGTCTATGTATGTATCTATGTTTCTACGTATGTATTTATCTACATATGTATCTGTCTGTCTGTCTAATTCAAAGCACTGTGCTAGAACTGAAGATACAAAGGTAAATGTAGAAAAGATCCTGATCTTAGGAGGCAAAATCTTGTTCTTTAGTCACATGGGACTTTTTAATTCTATTTTTATTGATATCTTTTGATTTTACATCACCTATATTTTCAAATATATGCACCCTTCTCCTAAGAAAAGAGTGATCTTTGTAACAACAATTCCCCCCACCCCCAGAAAAAAAGGAATTCAGGAAAACAAAGCAAATGTATAAAATCTAACAGTCTATGCAGTGTTTTACATGTATGGCTTCCAATGTCTCCAATTAAGGAAGGGAGATACTTTTCTCATCTTTTCTTTGAAGTCAAGTTGAGTCATTTATATTAATCCCTTTTATGGCACATCAATATTTAATTACATTCATATACCACAAATTGTTTAGTCACTTTCCATTTGGCAGACATCTTTTTCCCCTCCTTCTTCATAACTACTAAAAGTGATGCTAAACGTATTTTAAATATTGCTACTCTATAAAAGGAATAAAGATGAACAACATAAAAACATATCAACTGATGCAAAGTGAAGTATGCAGAACCAGGAAAAAACTACATACACAATGACTATGGTAATGGAATGAAAACAAAAACAAATATATCAAATGGTTATCAAATTAAAATGATTCAGCTTGACTTTAGTTTATCTAGTCAGTCCCAAATCAATGGACATTTCCTCCCAATATTCTTTATAATTACTAAAAATGCTGCTATATATTTTGTTGTATGTGAAGGCCTTTCTATAATTCACATTGTTGGAATATATATGTAGCAAGGGAATGTCTGGCTCAGAAAGCTATGGGCATTTTCAATCACTTTTTTATTCTAATTCCCAACTGCTTTTCATCATGCTTGCACCAAGTCTCTCATTTCAATTGAAGAATATTTATTAACATTTTTAAGCATCTTTGATTTTCAATACACAGTGTTTGGATATAGTCTATACAGATAAGAATAATAGTTTCTTTTTCCAAGAACCAAAAAATTCTATTCTAATAGAGAGATATGACATGGATAATATGTGTATAATACTAAGCAGGAAATGAAAGGGGGCAAAAGAGATATTAGATAAGTGGTTCTGGAAATATTTAGAAACAAGAGATAACTAGTAACTGGGAAGATCAGGGAAGGTTACATTGAGGATGTGGCACCTGAACTGTTACTCAGAGTAGGATAAGTATTCTGATAGGGATGAGCATATCTAGTACAAATCCATGACCGCAGACTATGGAATGCTGTAAAGAAGATGAATTGCATGAAAAGAAGTAATATGAAATGACTTGGAAAGGCAGGTTGATGTTATGTTATTGACATCCTTAAATTTATATTTTTAAGGAATTTATATTTTTAGTTTAGGGTTAATAGGAAGCCCCTTAATTTTTTTTAATCAGCAACCTAACATGGACAAACCTATTGATTATAAACCTGTGATGGCAGGGAATTGTCTTTTGCCTCCTTCTGTATCCTCAGAATTTAGCACATGCCTGGAAAATAGTAGGTACTTAAATGTTTATTAATTGCCTGACTTCTTCACTCCAGAGATTGCTTTGTCTTGAAACATTACTTTAGCCCTGGAATTCCCACCTTGGAGGTATTCTTCACCTCTGGGACCCATGCCTCTGGTTGGATGACATCACTTGAACTTCTCTTTAATAAGGGTGTTCAGATCCAGTCATGCTATATTTCCTACCATGCTATACTGCACTGTGCCCCCTCTCTCCCAGACTTTTTTTTTTATCATGCCATCATGCTATTATTTTTCCCACTCCATTAAAGAAAACCTACTTCCATCTTAGATTCAATATTTTGTATTGGTTCCAAGGGAGAAGAGTGACAAATGCTAGGCAAGGGAGTTAAATGATTTGCCCAGGGTCCCATAGTAAGGAAATGTCTGAAGACATATTTGAATCCAAGACCTATGTAGGCCTGTCTCCCAATCCACTGAGCCATCTAGCTGCCCTCTCCACTCAACTTCCTTTTATGTGTTGTTTTTCCCACTAGAATACAAACTCTTTTAGAGATATCTTTCTTTCTGCTTTTATTTGTATTCCTAGTATTCAGCATAAGGTTTAGCACATAGTAAGAGCTTAATAAATGCTTGTTGATCAAAAATAAAACTCAATATCTTTTTTACAAGAAACACACTTAAAAATGAGACAGAGTAAAAATAAAAGACTGGAACAGAATATACTATACCTCAGTTATTACAAAGGAAGCAGGGGGTAACAATCATGATTTCTAACAAAGTTAAAAACTCAAGTAGATTTAATCAAAAGAGATAAAAAGGGAAACCATATTATGTTAATGTACCATACTTAATGAGGCATTATCAATATTAAATCTGTATGCATCAAATATTGTAGCATCCAGATTTTTAAATGAAAAAAACAATAATAGTGGGAGACTTCAACTTTCCCCTTTCAGAACTAGATAAATCTAACCAAAAACTAATAATAAGTCTAGGGGATGAATAGAATCTTAGATAAGCCAAGTATGATAGATATCTGGAGAGAACTGAATGGGAATAGAAAGGAGTAACTTTCTCAGCAGTACATGGTACCTTTACAAAAACTGACCATATATAAAGACCCAGAAGTATAGTTATATAAAAGCATAAATATTAAATGTATTATTTTCAGACCACAATGTAATAAAAATATATAAAATAAGGGACCATGGAAGCAAAATTAGAAAAAGAACAAATTAGAAATCTCCATCTAAACACCAAACTGTAAATTAAAAAAAACAAAGATAATATTAATAAAACTGAATGTAAGAAAACCATTGCATTAATAAATAAAACTAGGAGTTGATTTTATGACAAATCATGAAAATAGGTAAATAATTGATTGACATCCTTAAAAAAGAGAGAAGAAAATCAAATCACTAGCATTAAAAATGAAAAAGGTGAATATACCACCAAATGAAGATGATATTCACGCAATTATTAGGGAATTTTTACTCAATTATATGGCAAAAATTTTAATAATGTAAGTAAAATGGAAGGATACCTACAAAAGTGTAAACTCACTTTCAGAGGAGGAAATAAAATTTCTAAATAAATCCATTTTAGAAAAAAGAAATTTAACAGGCCATAAATGAACTTAACAAAAATAAAAGAATCTGAGTCAGATGGATGTATAACTGAATTCAACCAACATTTAAAGATTAACTAATTCCAATATTAAATAAATTATTTGAAATGATAGATAAAGGAGTCTTACCAAACTCCATTTTTGAAACATATATGCTTCTGATACCTAAATCAGGAAGAGCCAAAACAGAGAAAGAAAATTATAGATCAATCTCATTAATGAACATGGATGCAAAAATCCTAAAAAAAATACTAGCTTGGAGACTACAATAATGTTTCACAAACATAATGCATTGTGACCAAATAGGATTTATATCAGGAATAAAGGGGTGGTTTGATATGAAGAAAACTATTAGCATTTTTGATTATATTGATAAGAAAATTAATAAATGTCACATGATTATATGAATAGATAAAGAAAAGGCCTTTGAGAAAATATGACTCATTACTATTAAAGTCATTGGAAAATAAGGGCATGAATAGAGTTTTTCTTAAAATGATACACAAAACATCTACCTAAAACCAAGAACAATTATTATTTGTAATGGAAGTAAGCTAGAAGCCTTTCCAATGAGATCTGGAATGAACCAAGGATGTTTGTTATCACCAATATTGTTTAATAAAGTTTTAGAAATAAGAGCAACAGCACTGAAGAGAAAAAGAAATTGAAGAATTTAGAATGGGTGAAGAGGTAATAAAACGATCTCTTTTGCAAACAGTATGATAGTATAAGTGGAAAATACTAGAGTTAGTAATTTTAACAAAGTAGCAGGCTTTTAAATAAACCTACATAAATCATGAGCATTTTTATACATCACTAAGAAAGACATTCAAGAAGAACTAAAAACAAGATTCCTTATTTAAAATAATCACAGAGAGAATAAAATACCAAAACAGACCCAGGAACTACATTAATGAAATTGATCTATATTATAAAATACTTTTTGTACAAATAAAGTCATATTTAATGATTAGAGAAATATTAATTTACATTAATGGGCAGAGCCAATATAATTAAAATGACAATCCTGCCAAAACTAATCTATCACTTAATGCTCTTCCAATAAAATTACCTATAAAATATTTTATTGAGCTCCAAAAATAATAACAACATTTACTTGGTTGGAAGAACAAAACATCAAGAATATCAAAAGATGTAATAAAATTGTAAAGGAAGGAGGTTTAGAAATACCATTTTTTGAATTGTTTTATAAAGCAGTAAGAATCAAAATTATCTGTTACTGGCTAAGAAAGAGAAAGGTAGATCAGTGCAACAGAACAGACATACAACAATGTTATTTGTCAGATTTATGAATAGGAGATAAATTTGTGAGTAAGCAAGATATGGAGAGCATTGTGAGATTTAAAATGGATCATTTTGGGTACATTAAATTGAAAAGTTTTCATAAAAATAAAATAAATGTTTCCAAGATTAGAAGGAAAGAAGAAAATTAGGAAAAAATTTTTTGTAGACAGTCTATCAGATAGAAGTCTCATATCTAAAATATATAGAGAACTTTGTCAAATTTATAAGAATGAGAGTCATCCCCCAATTGATAGGTAGGCAAAAGATA
Source organism: Gracilinanus agilis (assembly GCF_016433145.1). Taxonomy (NCBI): domain Eukaryota; kingdom Metazoa; phylum Chordata; class Mammalia; order Didelphimorphia; family Didelphidae; genus Gracilinanus; species Gracilinanus agilis. The sequence goes on from NC_058131.1 coordinate 97,926,905, forward strand.
TGAATATATAGTTTTTGGATGAAGAAATCAAAGCCATACATAGAAAATATGTTTTGAATCATTACTGTTTAGGGAAATGCAAGCTAAAACAGTTCTGAGGTATCAGCTCAGATTCATACATCTCAGCTCTCAGGTATCATCAGATTGGCTAAAATAACAGATGCGGGAGGTTATATGGAGAAGTGGGGATATTATTATACTTGGACTGTGAACTAATTCAGCCATTTTGGAGAACAATTTAGAATTATACTTGGATAATTATAAAGTTGGATACACATTTATACCAGCAATGCAATTGCTAAGTCTGCTTCCCAAGGAAATAAGAGAAGAAGGAAAAAAAAAAGCTATATTACAAAATATTTATAGCAGCTCTCTTTGGGGTGGCAAAGAACTTGGTATTCAGGGGATGTCCATCAATTGGAAAATCACTGAAAAAAATTGTGGTATATGATTATGATAGAATACTACTTCACTGTAAGAAATAATGAGAATGTTAATTAAAAAAAACTTGGAAGGACTTAGAAAAAATATTGGAGTGAAATAAGTAGAACCAGGAGAACATTATTGAAAGCTTAAGATTTAATATTTGAAGTATGTCAGCCTCCAGAGAAAGAACTGATAAATAGAAATATGAAAGACATAATTTATATATACATTTCCTTTTGTTGGCTAATGAATTCTGCAATATGGGGAAGGGAAAGAAGGGTTGAGATACATTATGATAAATTCTGTTAAAAAATAAATACTCGTTCATTGACTTCTCTGCAGATTTTCACTCTGTCACTATCCTTTTCTTTTATATCCTATTTCTTGGCTTCTATGTCAATTTCCTCTTAAGAGGACAAGTGCAAGTTTTCTGAAGAGACTGATAGGGATATTAAGAAAATTAATTGATCAACTTACATTAAAAAAATGAAGTATATACAGAAGATGGAAGAAAGAGGATGGAAGGAACAACAAAAGTCTGTCTGAAATCATTGAGTTGGATTTAGACTTACTAAAATTAGGGATATACTTGTAAAGAAAACAGGACAAAAAACTGGTTTCAGTTTGTTTTACCTTTTTGTGGGGAAAATAGAGTAAAAAGTAGAACAAATCATTGCTTGGAACGATGCTTATCAATTGTGCAGTAAAGGTAGTATCATCTAGGGGTAGCTAGGATAGAGCACTAAGGCTTGAGTCAGAAAGTCATCTTCTTGGGTTCAAAACTGGCCGTAGACACTTATTAGTTGTGTGATCCTGAGTAGATCACTTAACCTTGTTTGCCTCAGTTTCCTTGCCTGCAAAAGAGCCAGAGAAGGAAATGGCAAATTATTCCAGTATCTTTGCCAAGAAAACCCCAAATAGGGGGATAAAGAATTGGAATGACTGAACAACAATGAGTTGGTCATCTCATTTTGCTTCTATATTTTCTGCTGAGAATGATCTCTGGAGTAAAAAGATTAGGCTAAAATAAGGAGTAGGAAGTGGAAATCTAAGATAAGTGGGAGAAAGTAAGAGAATTTCTAAATGGTCTTGATCAGTCTAAGTCATCAGGGCCAGAAGGAATAAAAAAAACCTACCAGAGTAGCAAATGTGATGGCTGAGCTAATGTCAATTATTTTTGAAGGATTACAGAGAATAAGAGGTGAAATAGGAATGGAGAAGGGTAAATTTTCAAATTTTGAAAATAGGGAACAAGAATACTATAAATCATTCAATTTGATCCTGGCAAAATTTTTGCCTGTATTACTAGAGATAGTGAGTAAAATATATTAGAAAAGAAGCAATCACAGAAATCTAGCAAGGCTTAATTAAGAAAAGATTTTGCCAGACCCACCTTATTGTTTTCTTTTACAAAGTTTAGCATACTGGTAAATCTAGAGACTTCTGTAGATTTCATTTACCAATTTAGTAAAATATTTTTTAAGATCCTTCATGATATTCTTGTGGGCAAAGAGGAAGAAATAAGGACTAGAATTAAAGAGCAAGTTACATTTGGAATTTGCTGAATGGCTGGATACAAAGGTAATGATTAAAGGTTGGATGTCAACTTGGAAAGGTATCTAGTGGAGTTTGTGATTAATCCCATGCTATTTGACATTTTTATTAAATAGTTAGCTGAAGGCATAGATGGAGTAATGATAAAATCCATAGATGACACAAGGCTAGTAGGGCTTAGTGAAAGTATTGAGTGCCTGAAATCTAGATGGGCTAAATGAGTTGGCTGGAATATAGTAAGATGAAACTGAATAGTAAAAAATGTGAGACCTTCACATGGTTTAAAAATAACTTTCACAACCACAAGATGAGGAAGACAAAGAAAATTTTGTGACTTAGGCATCCAGGAAGTTCAATAGGAATCAACAGTATGATATGGAAGCCAAAAAACCTCTATTATGATCATAAACTTCTTTAAAGGAGGTGTTCCCAGGACTTAGAAGATGATAGTATGGCTATGTGTTTTCTTTTCCTTATTTTAGAGGTGAGTTGGTCAACCAGAAAGTATTCACAAAAGGATGACCAGGATAGTGAAGAGCCTTGAGATTATATTTGATCAAAACTGGAGGTATTTCATCTCAACAAGAAAAGACTTTTTGGAAACCATAATAGTTGTGTTCAAATATTTGAAGGACAATAATCATATGGAGGAGGTGATTACATCACAAGCAAATACTTGTGATGAAGGTGACATTATTTCTTAAGCAATCATTTGCACATATGGATATTATATCCATAATGATAAATCATTGCTCAAGAAATAATGTCACCTTCATTACAAGTATTTAAGAAAATATTGGATGACTACTTTTCAGGGATGCTATAGCTGAGATCTTTGTTCAGGTATGGGTTGGACGGGATGGTCTCTATGGGCCTCTTAAACTAGGGATTTCATGGTCTTTCCATCCTAATACTTTTAAAAAAATTTTTATTTTTTAGAAAAGTTACCATGGTTACATGATTCATATTCTTACATTCCTCTTCACCCCCTCACCTACCCTCCTCCCCCCCCATAGCCGATGCGCATTTCCTCTGGTTTTAACATGTGTCATCAATCAAGACTTATTTCCAAATTGTTGATAGTTGCATTGGTGTGGTAGTTTCGGGTCTACATCCCCAATCATGTCCATCTCAACCCATGTGTTCAAGAAGTTGCTTTTTTCCTGTGTTTCCTCTCCTGTAGTTCTTCCTCTGAATGTGGTAGGGTTCTTTACCAAAAGTCCCTAAGAATTGTCCTGGGTCATTGCATTGCTGCTAGTACAGAAATCCATTACATTCTATTTTGCCACAGTATATTGGTCTCTGAGTACCATGTTCTTCTGTCTCAGCTCCTTTCAGTCTGCATAAATTCCAGGAGGTCTTTCCAATTCACATGGAATTCCTCCAGTTTATTATTCCTTTTAGCGCAATAATATTCCATCAGCAGCATATACCACAGTTTGTTCAGCCATTCCCCAATTGAAGGGCATACCCTCATTTTCCAGTATTTTGCCACCACAAAAATAGAGGCTATAAATATTTTCATACAAGTCTGTTTATCTATGATCTCTTTGGGGTACAGACCCCAAAATGGTATAGATGGATCAAAGGGCAGGCAATCTTTTATAGCCCTGTAAGCGTAGTTCCAAATTGTCATCCAGAATGGTTGGATCAGTTCACAACTCCAACAGGAATGCATTAATGTCCCAATTTGGCCACATCCCCTCCAACATTCATTACTCTCCCCTACTATCATTTAGCCAATCAGCTAGGTGTGAGGTGATACCTCAGTGTTGTTTTAATTTGCATTTTTCTAATTATTAGAGATTTAGAGCACTTTCTCATGTGCTTATTGATGATAGTTTTGATTTCTTTATCTGAAAATTGCCTATTCCTGTCCCTTTCCCATATATTGATTGGGGAATGGCTTGAATTTTTATACAATTGATTTAACTCCTTGTATATCTGAGTAATTAAACCCCTGTCAGAGTTTTTTGTTATAAAGATTTTTCCCAATTTGTTGTTTCCCTTCTGATTTTGTTCACATTGTTTTTGTTTGTACAAAAGCTTTTTAATTTAGTATAATCAATCATCCCATTCACATTCAGAGTTATAATTATCAGTTGTGTATTCCCCAACATTTTGGGATCCTCTCTTAGTTCTACCCCTTCTTCTTAGGCTATTTCCTTTTAAACCAGTGATTTGTTTTAAACCAGTAACCCTTGTCCCCTCCCTTGATTTACTGTCCTTTCTACCCCCTCCCTTCTTATTTCCTTCTTTTTATTTTTAAGGCCTAATAAATTCCCTCTCCCTTCTCCTCCCCTCCCTTTTTGACCTCCCCACTCCTCTGCTCCCCTTGGTTTATCCCTTCTGACTTTCTCAGTAGGGTTAGATAGAGTTCTATATCTCAATGGATATAGCTACTCTTCCCTCTCAGGGTTAATTCCACTGAGAGTAAGGTTTAAATATTATCTCTTAATGCTCTCTTCCTCATTTTCTTATAATAGTATTCATCCCCTCCCCTTCCCATGCCCTCTTTGTTTGTAATAGAATATCCTATTTTTCTTATTCATTGAAGTGTCTCTTGGTGTTCTCTACTATCCACCCTCCTCTTTCCCTTATTATCTTAGACCTTTTAGTACTCCAACCTCTCCCTGTGAATAATTCTTCTAATTACTCTATTAGTGGATACTATAATAGTGAATAGAGTTCACTACAGAGAATTACACATAACATTTCTCTATATAGGAATACAAATAATTAGATCTTATTGAAGCCCTTAAAGAGGCAAATTAAAAAATAAGAGTTTTTATTTCCCCTCTGTTTCTTATTTACCTTTTCATGTTTCTCTTGGTTTTTGTGGTTGGATATTGAACTTTCCATTTAGTCCTGGTCTTTTCTGTGCAAATACTTGGAAATCTTCTGTCTTGTTGAATGCCCATACTTCCCCCTAGAAGTATATAGTCAGTTTTGATGGGTAGGTGATCCTTGGTTGCAGAACCAGTTCTCTTGCCTTTCTGAATATCATATTCCAAGTCTTGTGGTCTTTTAGTGTGTAGGCTGCCAGATCTTGTGTGATCCTGATTGATGCTCCTTAATATCTGAATTGTCTTTTTCTGGCTTCTTGTAAAATTTTTTTCTTTTACTTGGAAGCTCTTGAATTTGGCTATTATATTCCTGGGGGTTGTCTTTTCAGGGTTTAGTGTAGAGGGTGACCTATGGATCCTTTCAATATCTATATAGCCCTCTTGTAGAACTTCAGAGCAATTTTGTTGAATAATTTCCTTTATTATGGAGTCCAAATTTCTATTAATTTCTTCTTTTTCAGGAAGACTAATGATTCTCAAATTATCTTTTCTAGACCTGTTTTCTTGATCTGTCAATTTCTCAGTGAGCTATTTCATGTTTCCTTCTATTTTATCAGTCTTTTGACTTTGTTTCATTTGTTCTTGTTGTCTTGAGAGATCATTGGCTTCTACTTGCCCAATTCTTGTCTTTAGAGACTGGTTTTCTGTTACATTCTTTTGATTTTCCTTTTTCAATTTGGTCTATCCTATTTTCTAGCTGTTTGATTTTGGTCTCCAATTTGCTTATCAATTCTTTTGATTTGGGGGCATCTTTTTCTAATTGTCCAATTCTAGCCTTTAGAGACTGGTTTTCAGCTATAATCTTTTGGTTTTCCTTTTGAATCTGGTCCGTTTGGTTCTTCAAAGCTTCCAGCTGGTCATTTCTGGTCTTCAATTTGCTTATCAATTCATTTGATTTCTGAGCCTCACTTTCTAATTGTGAAATTCTGCCTTTTCAACTGTTATTTTCTTGCCATTTTTCTACCATCTTTCTCATAATCTCAGATTTGAGCTCTTCAATAGCTTGTGATCAGTTTTAATTTTTTGGGGAAGGTTTGGATATGATTACTTGTTTGTTCTCCACTGCTGTTTGCGCTGCTATCTGTATTTTTTCTGTGTAAAGGTTGTCAAGTGTTAAATATTTCTTCTTGCTGATCTTTCTCTTCTGGGGTTCTTGTCTCTGGCTTGCCATTGTGAGCTGCACGCCCTCTCAGCTTTATCCTTATGCCCAGGGTCTGTCTGCGCTCTTTAGGCTCCTGAGGTCTCAGGTCTAGTTGTTTTCAAGGTCAAGCCTCCTGATGGTCCCCTTGCTTGTTCCTCTGCCTGAAGTTCCTTTAACAGTCTCAGGGAGCTGCTTCCACAGTTGTGCACCCCTCTGCACTGGGTCCCCACCCCTGGTCCACGCCTGAGCTCAGGATCTGTGTCTGTAGCTGTGACTGCACCTGCTCTCAGGGTCAGTGTTCAAAATCCTCTTTTTCTTTAGCCTCTTGGGGTCTTAAGTCTTGCTGCTCTCAGGAACAGGCCCTGGTGACCCCAGGTAGCTGCCAAGGACTTAATAGGTGCCCCAAATTTGCTCTGACTCTTGTGAACAGGCTTTGGCCCCATAGGTGGTGTGCGGGGGAAGGGGGTTGCTCAGCTCGCATTTTAGTGAGAACTGTTTTACCCCCTTATAGCATGGAAATGCCCCAATTCCATGTACCTTCAATGCTGTGCCCTGTTGTGGGGTCCCTTTGTTCATCTAGATTTGTTTTTATGTCCCTTTGAGGAGTCCTATATGTTTCAGTTAGGAGAGGTTAAGCAGCTGCTTTTTTTCTGCCTCCATCTTAACCCGGAAGCCCCAGTGACATTTTTTAAACATTTCTTGAAAGGGAAAAGTACCTCAGTGAAGTTGTAAGAGGGTATAATTGCAATTTCAAGGGCTCTAAGAACACACCAAAAATATTTTATGATTGGGACCAGGTGGATTTCAAGAAGAATAAAAGAAGACATTTCAAAAGGAATATCCTTCCTCAAACCATATATCTATCTCAACTTTTGTTTTAGAAAATGGATTGGCATTAATTATAATCTTTGTAAATCTCTTTTCCAAAAGTCTTTTCTTGTTGAGAGTATATACCTCCAGCTTTGATAAAGTATAATCTCAAGGATCTTCAGTATCCTAAGTCACCCTTTTGTGAATACTTTGCAATGGATGATACTCACAAATGGTACTGAACCTCAGAATTTTTAAGTAGGTGAAGTTTGTCTTCTCTCCTTCTAGTTTCCTGTTTCAGACCCTCTGTTCCTAGCTACCCAGTGCAATCATTCTGTTCTCTGGCCAATTAAGAGAAAAAGTGTACATGTCTATGTTCTATATTCTGGAATTCTCTCCATTTCCCCTATCACCTTCAAAAAGAGGTCTCAGCAAACTGTAATGTTGAGAAAGGGTTTGAAGCCCTGTCTACTTTTGGAAATTCAATCACTGGAGCAAGTGCATTCATGAGTAATGAGGTTAGAAGGTTTTTTTTAGGCAGAGACTGTCAAGCACTCTTTGAATCATGCCATGTGGGTGACAACTTGCTCTCCTAATTCATAAGGTCAGACTTTCCTATAGCATCCCAAATCCATTTGGCTCTTTTTCCTGTACATGAGACCTTAAAGTTCAACATGTCCTAAGGATACCAGGAGGCCCTTTGAAAACTTGGTCAGATTTTATTATTGGTTCCAATGACCAATAACAACCTGAGTCAACATTAAGGAAGAACTATGAGAAAGGCTTAGAATTCACTTTTTCATCATCTCTGCTGGTGCTAATAACTTATGTTGTCCTGTTTCCTAAGTGAATGTGCATATCTTTCCCCCAAATTCTTTAAGTCTTTGAAATCTGCTTCCCAAGTGCTAGATCATCCTTCACCAAGGCATGAAACCACAAGCCTAGTGGAATGGGTTGACTAATGGAACCAATTTCTGTCCAAGTACTTTGCAGCTGAGATACAAGGAAACATTCCTATTTATTTGGCTGGAGAGTAGAAGGGACCTGATGATGCTTTCTATTTATAAGCATGCTGAAACCCCCAAATGTATTATTTTACTTTTAAGTTAATCCACCCAGCAAGTGAGTCTGTTTAGCCCCTAATGTGTATTTCCTTCATTGTCACGTACATGAGATGCTTCTCTGCTTGTTACTTTTGATGGTCTCTGTCACATGTAATTGCCTTCTATATAAACATAGTAAGTTCTCCTGAGCTCACTTTAAAACTAAGATTTCTTGTCAGCTGGCTTTCAAACCAACTCCCCTTTACAAAGTTTTATTTCAGTCTCTCATTTGGCTCAAAATTCCCCCATATCTATCAATCAATCAGTAAATATTTAGTGAGTTTGTAGCCCCTTACTTGTTGCTACCTAATGGCCCTTTCCTTATGTACATTAGACTAACCAAGTACAAATTGACACACACATATGAAAAGTTAAATACTATTTAATAGTACAAGAATAAAAGTGAAAGATAACAGACATAGGGCAGAGCAGAATTCAGGGCCAAATTATGAGTCAGAAGATAAGCACTAGCTTAAGGCAGCTAAGTGGCTCAGTGGATAGAGTGCTGGACCTAGACTGGGGAAGATATGAGTTTAAATCTGACCTTAGACACAAGACTAGCTGTGTGATCCTGGGCAAGTCCCATAACGTCTGATTGCTTGATAGAAAGATCCACTGGAGAAGGAAACATCAAATGACTCAACTATCCTTGCCAAGAAAACCCCATGGATAGCTATGGTTCATGGAATCATGAAGAGTCAGACATGACTCGATGGCTGAACAACAACAAATAATTGTGCTGAGGAGGTAATATGTGCCTAACATATGGAAAGAGACTTGAGAGATAGCAGTGTTCAACCTCTTATTTTACCAAAGAAGGAAAAGTGCCAGAAAGTTTAATTGACTTACTCAAAGTCATTCCACAATAGGCCATTTCCTTTGTCTATCCACATTCTTAATTATTATTTTCAAAAGAAATTATATAATCTGTCTTAAAGGACTTTCTTTTGATGTTGTTGTTCTTATTATTTGACTGGTACTGAAAGAGATGGCTACCTTCAAATGGAGTTAGATTGTTTGGGAAAGGCCTAGATGGATTGGAGATGAGAAACACCCACCTAGGGACCTCCTCAGGGCCAGTAAAGCACAAAATACTTGGGCTTTCGAAACCAAGTTTATTTTGATAATTGGAGTAAAAGGAAAAGGGTAGATAGGGTCCTAATACTACAAATCTAGACTCAACCCATCTTCTATACACTTGACAAGAGGTCCCTCTTCATTTCTTCTATAAGTCCTGCCTATCCACTCCCTGCTCTTATCTAAAACCCCAAATTCTATCTGACTATTTGCTTATCTAACTACAAAGATTGTCTTTAAGAGGGCAGAGGAGACAGGACTCACTATTAGCCTGAATTCCCTTTCAAGGCTAGGTTTGGTTTCCTAGGTAACCCAGAGTCCCAGTTGACAAAACCCTTGGGATTACCTTAGCCAAGTTGATCTCTGACCAGTTGATCTCAGACAAGTTGGTCTTTGAACTCCAGGGAAAAGGCTGTTTACTCCAATGCAATTCTCCAACCCAGGAATCCCTAATCTTTCCACAAGATTAGTTCTTCCAAGGGGATGTAAGAGCAAAAATCCTCCTTCCAGCTCAGTGGAAAGCTAGATCAGGAGTGACAGTTACAGACAGTCAGCTTCCAAGATCCTCCTCTCCTTCCAGAATCTTCTCTCAGAGTTTGTATCTAAATTCTCTTCCTTTCCTCTTAAAGACAATCTATGAATTTCTCCTTATCCCTTATAGCTTATCCTTACAGTACTTTGAGGTGATCCACTTAGGGCAATACTGGCTGCCGTTACATTCTGTAGAACCACAAACTCTTCTGTATGGGATTCCCTCATAATCTAGTGGCTTCCATTAGCTATAGTTCCATGATATAGAATACTATACCTGGAATATGATATGAGTTCAAATCCTGTACTAACTGTCTAAGACATTTCATCTCTCTGACTCAGTTTTTTTATCTGTGAAAAGAGGAAGTCAGACTTTGATGGCCCTTAGGATACTTTCTAGTTCTCAGTTTATAACTGATTATGGATATTCCCCCTCTATGAGTACAGCTCATAACCCCTCCATACTTTCTAATTCTAGTCCATTCTTTTCTCTCTTGTTCCATAAATCCTCTATATGCTTACCTGTTAGATTCTTCCTATGAAGCACTAAAAATATTTCTTCAAATGTAAAGTGGGAATAATACCATTTGCACTACCCACATCATAGGGATGTTGTGAGGAAAGCTATAAACTGCAAAGGGCTACATAAATGTGAGTTGTTATTATTCTCGTCACTCTTTCTGAGTCCTTCATATATTCAACCTGTAGTGAATCCTTGAGCCATTTGAGATAATGCACATAAACTGCCTTGCAAACCTTACAATACTATACAACTCTGAGCTATTATTATTGTTATTTTACACAAATATACTACTCCCTAGCCTATCAGTGGAATATCTATTGAGGATAGCTATCATGTCTGTCAAAATCTTTTCTTATAAAGATTAGACAGAGTAGAGTCACTGCCAGGATTTTAAAAATTCTGATTCCTCTTTTTTGGACAACTTCAATCTCATTAATGCTCTTTCTAAAATTTGTCACCTATATCTCTTCTCCACCCCCCACCCCCTCATCTTGAGAAAGAGAAACCAACACTTGCTGCCTTTATTTTATCTCCAAAACACTCCTGAACTATACCCTTTGCAAACTGCCTGCTTGAGCCTAAAACTCTATTGAAGCTAATCTCCCAAAGGTCACCAGTACTCCTTAATCACAAAATCTGATTGTTTTTTTTCTTCTATTTTCATCTGCCTTAAGTTCCTACAACATTTTTATGCTGTTGGGTGCGCATTCCTCCTGGATACTCTTTTCTCTTCTAGCATCTTGACACTACTCTCTTCTCCATTCCTTCTTATTTGTCTGACTATGAATCTATCAACCATTTACTAGAAGGACCAAGTATGTCAGTCATGTCAATTGATGCAATGATTTTACATTAATTTGGAAAAATTATTTTTGCTATAATTTATTATAATTTATATCTGTGAACTTTAGATGCAAATAATTACTTATAGTTATTATATTTTTATTTTGAAGTAAAGACTTTTACTTCTTTCCCTTCTTTAAACTCATCTTCTGTCAGTATCAGTTCTAAGACAAATGAGCATCAAAGGTTAGGCAGCTGGGGTTAAGTGACTTGCCTAGTTAAGTGACTTTACACAACTAGGCAGTATTTGAGATGAGGGTTTGAACTCAGGTCCTCCTGACTCCAGGCAGGCATGCTATCCATTCTGCTTGATTATTTCTAATACTTGCCAATACACTGAATCAAATGATGTACCTTGTTTCATCAAGGTATTCTTAATTTCTTGTCCTTTTAGCATGCCACATTAAGATCTAAAGATACAAAGACAAAAATGCAGCTTACAATGCCCTCAAGGAGATTTTGTTCTATTTGGGACAAATGTTAACAAATAAACATACACACAATATGCAAATGATAAATTTTGGATTTACAGGGGGCTGGCAGCTAGAGAAATCTGGAAAAACTTCAAGCAGAAAAGTCAGTTGAGTAATATCTCAAAGGAAACAAAAGATTCTAGGAGACAAAATTGAAGGGAAAAGAGCATTCCAGGCATGGAAAGTAACTAGGGCATTGGTATAGAGATAGAAACTGGAATAGCCTGGTTAAAGATGAGCAAGGAGGCCATTTTAGCTGGTTCATAGTATTCAGGGAGTATTGTATAATGAGCCTGGAAAATTAAATTGGGCTCAGGTTGGGAAGAAATTCAAAAGGAAAACTTTATATTTAATCCTAGGGGGCAATAGTGAGCTACTTGAGTTAAATAAGCATTAGAATAACAGAGTCAGAAATTCAATTTAGGAAAATTATTTTGGAGGCTCTGTATAAGCTATATTGGAGAAGGAATGGACTTGATGCAATGAAACCAGTTTTACAGCTATTTAAATAGGTCAAGTGAGAGTTGATTAACAGCCTGAATAGGATGGTGGCCAATTGAGTAGAGAGAAGAGGACAGCTAACAGAGATGTGGGGAAAGAAATGACAAAAAATAGCAACTGATTAGATATGTGGGATGAGTGATAGTGAGGAGTCAAGGATGACACTGTAACTAGAAAGATAATAGTGTTCTTTAAAAAAGATTAAGTTCAGATTAAGTGCCAATACAATTTTTAAAATATTTATTTTCTGATATTTTTAAACCATTCTTTCTTTATCTCTTACCCTTCATACCCCTTACTAAGAAGGCAGGTAATATAATACATATTTCCATGCCCAGGATGTTTGAAAGAATATATACATATATATATATATATGTATATATATACACACACACACACATATATATCTTTTGATGATATTGACAGAAATAGGGAAGTTGAAGGGATTTTTGGTAAAAGATAGTGAATTATATTTTGGATATGCTGAGTTTGAGATTCCTATGAGGCATTCTGTTTTAAAAATGCAGTAGGGTCAGAGCCAAGAAAGTGGAGAAGGAACAGCAATCCTTATAATCTCTTCCAATTATAAATATCTTTTCTATAATGTTTCAAAATGATTTCTGGAGAGGCACAAAAGAAGGAGGTGGAACAATTTTTCAGACCAAGACAACTTAGAATGTTGGCACAAAATATCCATTGCACTGGGGTAGGAGAAGACCACAGACTGGTGTTATAAGGCAGTTCCCACCTCTGCAAGTCAGCATAAGACTTGGGATAGCTGGATCAATGGCAACAGCTTCCAGAACTCTCATCCACAGAAGGAAAGAGGATAGGACCATTTGTCAGAAAGAGATTACAGGGGACCCTTTGCTGGCTTTAGGTGTGGGACTTTGTTGAATTGTTTATATGTAGATTCAGGACACAGGCCCAGGTCACAGTCCCAGGGTGAGGAGAAGCACCAGCACATACAAGTTCTTGTGGCCACAGGGAGAAGGAGTCTGGAGTCTCTAGTCTTTGTTCTGGGGTAGAAAAGGAAGTTTTCAGTTACAGCCCATAGAACAGATTGGGACAATATTAAACATAAATCTTCTTACATCATACAACCTTGGAAGAACTGAAAGCTCATAGATCTCAAGAATTAATTCTGAAAGTAGAATTGCACAGAATCTGAATCTTGGGACAATGATCCCTTTGCCACAGGAATGCCCAACTATAAAAGTTTTTTAAGTTAAAATGATTTAAAAATCAATATGAGAGGTAGAAGAAAAATGGGAAAATACATTAATGTGATGCTTGAAAATCATGAAAAAAAAAGAGTTGATAACTTGGTAAAGGAGACACGAAATATACTGGAGAAAATAATAGCTTAAAACATGGAATAGGCCAATTGGGAAAAGAAGCACAAAAATAGACCTAAGAAAACTTCTTAAAAAGCAGAATTGACCACATGGAAAAAATGGCACAAAAATCTACTGAGGAAAAGAACTTTCTAAAAAGTAGAATTGGCCAAATGGAAAAGGACATACAAAAGCACACTAAAGAAAATAATTTCTTAAAAATTCAAATTGGGTAAATTGAAGCTAACAACTCCATGATACATTATTGAGAGGACTGAGAAGGGAGAGGTAGAATGGGGTTCTTACTTAAAGGAGGCAAGAAAGAACTTTTTCAGTGGAGAGAAAATGAAGGAGGTAGGAAGGAAGTACTTGAACCTTACTCTCACTGGAACATGCACACTGAATTGGGTAGAAAAATCTGTCTTACCCCAATAGGATATTAAGAGGAGAAGGGAATAAGAGAAATGTGGTTGGGGCTGATAGAAGAGAGGACAAATTGGGAGAGGCAGTGGTCAGAAGCAAAGCACTTTTTAAGATGGACAGAATAAAAGGAGAGAGAGAGCAGAATAAACAGGGGAAGATAGGATGGTAGAATGATAGAAAAATTTTGTTTACACGTCTCTCTATTAAAGGCTTCAATTTTCAAAACTATAGAGCAATAAACATTGCTAGGTCTCAAATATATAGAGCAATAAACATTACTTTATCTCAAGGATATTTAAAAAAAGGAAAATGACCTATTTTTGTACAAAAATATTCTTACCAGCTCTTTATGGTGGTAAAGGATTAGAAAGTGAATGGATGTCCATAAATTGGGGAATGGCTGAGCAAACTGCAGTACATGACTGTGATGGAATACTATTGTGCTATAAGAAATGATGAAGAGGATTATTTCAGAAAAATCTGGAAAGACCTCCCTGAACTGATGCACAGTGAAATAAGCAGAATCAGAACATTGTACACAGAAACAACACTTTTGTATGATGATCAACTGAATTAATTGGCTGTTTAAAGCAATATACTGATCTAAGACATTTCAAGTAATTTGGAGATTATCTCATGCATATAGAGATATATTTTGAATACATGATGGCAACTTATGCCAGAAATCATCATTTTCCAGAGACTAAAATAATTCAATGAATTCTAGGGATTAAATACAACTCAGAGGCAAAAGGTTGTTGAAGGAATAGCACTAAATAAAGATCAGACAAATATCTCCTCATCTCAGAATTCTCTTTTCTCTAGACCAGTGGTTCCCAAACTTTTTTGGCCTACTGCTCCCTTTCCAGAAAAAAATATTACTTAGCCCCCTGGAAATTAATTAATTAAAATTTTAATAGCAATTAATAGGAAAGATATATGCACCTGTGGCTATCACCACCCTCCTGGATCGCTGCAGCACCCACCAGGGGCAGTAGAACCCACTTTGGGAATCCCTGCTCTAGACCAAAGTAGTACATGTATGGATGAACAGAGAGGTAGTGGTATGACCTTTTCATTGGTAGTTTGAAAACTATTCTTGGTAGAGAGAGGATACCTGTTGAGTAAAGGAGAATAAAGGTCAATTGATAGGGTAGAGCTGGATTATAGTAGGTCTTAGGAAGTATAGAGTTGGTTAGGCAATGGAAAGCTTTTGAATGTATTTGATCAGGGGAATAGCACTATAGAAAACAATATTTTAGGGTGATTAATCTGGGAAGTTTGATTTCAGGAAGAGGAAAGAGACCAGGAACATGATAGATGTTCTCTATCATAGGTCCCTAATGCAGTAACCTATGTTTGGATAAGGGCTGTTTCAACATTTTGCGTTTCTCTATATTTCTATCTAATTAATTTACACTTGACCCATGCATCAGTAAATTAAGGAGTATTTCTGGGCCTCCTGCTAGCTTCTATGGGGAGACAAAAAAGAATAAAACTAGTTTCTTGATCAGAATAAATTTAGCTGGAGACAAAAATCTAAACTTGGGAAAATAAAACCTGAAAATCTGACAGTAAATATCAAGTGAAAACTAGAGATAAAAATTATAGCTAGTCTTTTTATAGTGCTTTAAGGTTTAAATATTATTTAATTTTATCCTCACAACAATCATAGGTGGGTAGGTTTTATCCACATTTAACAGAGAAGGAACCTTAATAGAACCTTAAGCGACTTGCCTAGTGTCCTGCAACTAATAAATGTATGAGGAGGTATTTGAACTTAAGTTGTCCTCCAGGTCCAATAATTAATTCACTATGCCTACTAGCTACCCATGTAGAAAATATGCCCTATAAAACTCCTAGTGTTCAGAGAAGGGAGAGATAAGAATTTATTGGTACGTTCAATAGAAAAGAAGATTATGGAAGAGATAAGTCTGGGGTATGGACTATGGGAGTAAATAGGATTCACATGTATAGAACACTCCATGGAAAGGGAACAATATAAGTCATGGTAGAGGGCATAATTATGGTGCTTGTAAGGAATTGATTAGGGCAGTGATTCCCAAGGTGGGTGCCACCGCTTCCTGGTGGGTGCTGCAGTGATCCAGGGGGGTGGTGATGGCCACAGGTGCATTTATCTTTCCTATTAATTGCTATTAAAATTAAAAAAAATCATTTCCAAGGGCTCTAAGTAATATTTTTTTTCTGGAAAAGGAGTAGTAGGCCAAAAAAGTTTGGGAACCACTGGATTAGAGTGAACACAAGACAGAATTTGTTAAGGGAAGAGTATGATATAATGACAATAAATTGGACTTGGGCTCTGAATAGGATAAGGTGACTTCTTTGATCATATCCTGGTTTACTATTCTATTCTGCTGCTTGTGCATATCACAAACATCTCTATCTTGAATAGGATATTCTTATGGGGAAGGGTGGAGTCTGTGCAGTTCTATTTATACACTGCCTAACACTCAGCTGGATATGTGTAATTAGGCTCTTAATTAATAAACACCATTTGATGATTTTATTAATGACTTAGATAATGTTCCAATTATATTCCTGGGTAAAGCTATATTGATTTGGATTGCTAAAACTTTAGAAAAGAGGGCTAGAATTAAGAGAACTCATAGAGTGTGACAGAATGTAAATGCAAATGCAAAGGAAAGAATTGGTCTAATCTCCTAGATATACTCTTCTAACTAGGTTTTTATATTAGTTTTCTTGGTTTTCCTCCTACCTGGATGACTGCTCCTTCTCAGTCTCCTTTGCTTGATCTTCATTTGGTCCTGCCTTCTAACTATAGGTATCCACCATGGGCTCTCTTCTCTTCTCTCTCTCCTTATTTGTTAATCTTATGTGCTCCCATGAATCTAATTATCATTGTGATGCAAATGATTACCAGATTCAGATCCCTTGTATATTTCCTCAGCTCCAGGCTCTCATTATTAATCAGGAACTATATGTACCTTAGGTACCTCAAATTCTACATTCCCTAAACAAAACTTATCTTTGAACTCCCCAATATTCCCAACTTTCCTATTACTTTTTTTTTAAACCCTTACCTTCAGTCTTGGAGTCAATACAATGTATTGGCTCCAAGGCAGAAGAGTGGTAAGGGTAGGCAATAGGGGTCAAGTGACTTGCCCAGGGTCACACAGCTGAGAAGTGTCTGAGGCCAGATTTGAACCTAGGACCTCCCATCTCTAGGCCTGACTCTCATTCCACTGAGCTACCCAGCTTCCCCCTTTCCTATAATCTTTGAGGGCTGTTTTATCACAATTCTATTCTCCTAGTAACCTGGATTAGAAACTTTGATGTTATCTTAAACTCTTAACTCATATTCACTTCACATATCTACTCTTTTGTCAGCTCTTATAATTTTACATTTAAAACAGCTTACATATGTGTGTGTATTCCCTTCTCTTCACTTACACAGCCACCTCAATATAGTCCCTCATTATCTCTTTTCTAAAATAGGGAAGTAGCCTTCT
This sequence comes from Gracilinanus agilis, assembly GCF_016433145.1. Lineage (NCBI taxonomy): Eukaryota > Metazoa > Chordata > Mammalia > Didelphimorphia > Didelphidae > Gracilinanus > Gracilinanus agilis. Next base: position 97,943,984 of record NC_058131.1, read on the forward strand.
AATTGATCTTTCTCAAATCTTTCCCCACTCCAATATGTCCCTTACTTATCTACAAAAGTAGTGTTCCTAAAGAGCAGAACTGACCACATCACCTCCTCCATAGTCAATAAACTATAGAAGCTTCTTATTACTTCCAAGATTAAGTATATTGCCTTCTTCTTAGCATTTTGACCCCTTTACAATCTGATCTTTTCTTATTTTTTCCAGTATTCTTACACTTTACTCAACTTCACATATTCTTTGATTCACCTACATTGGTCTACTTGCATTTTCATGTTCACAATACTCCATTTCTTAATTCTGTGCCTTTGTGGCTATCTTCCATTCCTAGAAAAATTTGTCCACCCCATTACCATTTCCTCTCAGTTACCTTGGCTTCCTCTTGAGAGTTAGCTCAAGTTCCATTGTGCACAGGAAGAATTACCTATCATCTATCTTGCTCATGTATGTGTGTGTGTATGTGTGTAAAAAAAGCAGATGTACAACTATATCTTAATATTCCACATACTTGTATATTGTTATTTACATATTATCTCTTCCATTAGAATGTGAGTTCCTTAAGGACAGGGACTGTGCTTTTGTATTTCTTTTAATCCCCAGTGTCTAGCAAAATGCCTCATAATATTGAGAACTTAAAAAAGATCTGATTTTCAAAATAAAGTTGAAATTTAGTGGAAAAAATCTGGAGGTAATTAACATCTAAGCACAGATACCCAAAATAGAGGAGTATTAGAAAGGCATAAATAAAGCATAAACACAACCCAATGAGGACTGGTTTACAGTTCTTGTTTGTCTGCTTCTTTATTATGAATTATAATTGAATTTATGAATTATTACTATTAGAAATGATATATCTCAGGGCCAGGAAACAGAGGTCCTAGCATGTTCAATCCCTAATTTGAATACAAATGACTTTATTTTAAGAAAGAAGTGGAGAATGGTAAATAAAAAGTTAGAGAAATAGAAACTATGATTTATGGGACTAATCAGTAAATGAGGTTTTTAAAAAAATTAAAAAATAATATGACAATCAGTTTTCTCATATGTTCCTTTTAGAACAAGTTTGGTAACATTGGGAAAAATAGGTAAGTCTGACTCCAGGGCATCTCATCAGCTATAGACTCTAGAACCCAAGCAAAGATCACCTCTAATTATTCTTGCTCAGTAGTAAAATTATATCAAACACCTGATAATATGCCAAATAGCAGAAAATACTGTTTCATCTGGAGATCATTGATTGATTGAATACAGAGAGAAAGACCATTTTATGCAAGCTTACCACCAGCAGAATATAAACCAAGAAATAGCCAATTTATTTGTTGATACAAGTATAGCTTAAATAGCATGATAATATGGGGAGAGCAGGAATTACAATTACAATTACAGTTCACTAGGTGAGGATGAAATTATATATTGCTCCTCTTCATAAAATCAGAAAACTCATCCAAAATTATGTCCAGTAGTCTCTAAACTCTTTGAGAATAAGGACTGTTTTTTGTCTTTTTAAAAAATTCTTTTTAAAAAATGCTTATCACCCCTAGAACATAGTAGTTAATTAATAAATGCTTGCTTACTGATTGTCATAAGAGAATACTATTTCAGATAATGAGAGGAAACTAAGCTCAGAGGTTCAAAAATTCACTGAAAGAACTCTTTAAAAAATGGAATTGGCTAAATGGAAAAGGAAGTGTAAAATCTCACTAAAGTAAATACTTTCTTAAAAATTAGAATAGGACAAGTGGGAGCTAATAACTCCATGAGACATCAAGAAATAAAACAAAAGCAAAAGAATAAAAAAATAGGAGAAAATATGAGATATCACATTGGAAAAAATAATTGACCTAGAAAATAGATCTAGGATATATAATTTAAGAATTTTTGAATTACTTGAAAGCTATGATTAAAAAAAAGAGCTTAGACATCATCATTCAAGACATCACTAAGGAGGAAACAGCTGGGTTGCTCAGTGGTTTGAGGGTCAGGCCTAGAGATGTGCGGCCCTGGGTTCAAATATGGCCTCAGATACTTCCTAACTGTGTGACCCTGGGCAAGTCATTTTATCCCCATTGTCTAGCCCTTATCACTCTCTTGTTTTGGAACCTATACACAGTACTGATTCCAAGATGGTAGGTAAGGGATTAAAAAAAATTATTGTTTAACTGCTATGTTATTCTAGAACCAGAGAATAAAATAAAAATGGAAAGAATCCCACCTTTTTAAATAAGAGATCCCCAAATGAAAACTTTCAGTTATTATAAACACATTACAGAGTTTACAGGTCAAGGAGAAAATATTGTAAGCAGAATAAAGAAACAATTCAAATATCATGGAGCCATAGAAAAGATAACACGAGATTCAGAAGCTTCTACAATAAAGGGGTAGAAGACTTAGAATAGGATTTCTAGAAGACAAAGGAGCTAGGAGTACAATCAAGAATCATTTGCTCAGAAAAAACTTAGTATAATACTGTAGTGGGAAAGGATATTCATTGCAATAGAGGATTCCTGAGCATTCCTCAAGAAAAAAACATAAATGAACAGAAATTCTGACTTTCAAATACAAGACTCAAGAGAAGCATAATAAGTCAAACAGGAAAGAAAAGCATCATAAGGAATTCAATAAGGTTAAATGATTTACATTACTATATAGGAAGACTGGAAGATGATACTTGTAATTCCTAAGAACTTTATTGTTATTAGGGGAGTTAAAAAGAGAATATGTAGACAGAGAGAATGGGTTTGAGTTGGGTATTGTATACTATTGAAAAAAATAAAACAAAGGGTTGAGAAAGAGGAATGCACTGTAAGAAGGAAGAAAGGGAGAGGTAGAATAGGGTAGATTCTCTGGCATAAAAGACACGTGAAAGAGCTTTTAAAATGGAGGGGTAGATAAAGGTGGAACAGCACTTGAGCTTTATTTTCATCAGACTTGTCCCAAAGAGAGAATAACCTACATACTCAACTGGACATAGAAATGTATCTTACCATAGAGAAAAGTAGAAAGGAAAGAGTATGAGAGCAGCAAGGAGGACTGATAGAAGAGGCAGTGGAATAGGAGAAATAATGGTCAGAAGCAAAATACTTTTGAGAATGGACAGGTTGGAGGGAGAGAGAGAAAGAGTAGGATAAGTGGAGGAAATAGGATGTAGAGAAATACACAATAATCAAAACCATGAAAATTCTATTACAGAGAGATTTTTTGGTAAATGCCTTATTTCTCAAATATATAGAAAACTGAGTTAAATTTATAAGAAAATAAGTCATTCCCCAATTCATAAAGGGTCAAAGGATATGAAGAGGCAATTTTCAGATGCAGTAATCAAAGCTATTTTTAGTCATATGAAAAAATGCCCTAAATCATTCATGATTAGAGAAATGCAAATTAAAACAATTCTAAGGTATTTTCCCACACTTCTAAGATTGAATAAAATGACAGAAAAGGAAATATATAAACACTGGAGAGGATGTGGGAAAATTGAGACACTAATGCATTGTTGGTGGCATTGTGAACTTATTCAACTATTCTGGAAAGCAGTTTGAAACTATGCCCAAAGGGCTATAAAACTTTTACCCATCAGGACCATTACTAAGTGGACTATATGCAAAGAGATAAAAAAGAAGGAAAAGGAGCTGTATGTACACAAATATTAATTGCAATTATTTTTTGTGTTAGCAAAGAATTAGAAATTGGGGGGATGCTTATTAACTGGGGATTGGCGGAACAAATTGAGGTATATGATTGTGATAGAATACTATTGTGTTATGAAAAATGATGAGTGGGATGCTCTCAGAAAAAAACCTGGAATGACTTATATGAATCAATGCAAAGTGATATGAGCAGAACCAGGAGAACATTGTTCATGGTAACAGCAATATTGTGCAAAAAATCAATAGTAAATGACAACTATTTTCAGCAATACAGTCATTCTAAATAATTTCAAAGGATTTATGACGAAAACAATGCTCTTAACCTCCAGAGAAAAAACTGATTGAGTCTGTACACAGATCAAAGCATACATTTTAAAACTTTATTTTCCTTGTTTGTATTTTTTGTGTTTTCTTTTAAAACATGACTAATGTGGAAATATAGTTTACATGATTGCACATATATGACCTATATCGACTTGCTGACTATCTCAGGATGAGGGAGGGAGTAGGAGGGAGAGAATTTGGAACACAAAACTTAAAAAATGTGAAAAATTATTTTTAACTGTAATTGGGCAAAATAAAATATTTTTAAAAATAAAGAAAAGATTTGGGGTAATGATATAGCCTATCAAGATTTTTCTTTTTTAATGCTATATTTGTTATCTAGCATATTGTTGATCTTTCCCAGCTTTGTGACTTTTGAAAACAAACTAAGCATGCCTTCTAGCATTTATCCAAGACACTGATAAAAATATTGAACAGCATAAGTCCAATGCAGACCCAATATGATCCTATTGTATTCTTTGCATCTGCTCATTTAAATGTACAGACTCTAGAGTCAAAAGACTCAGATTCTAATCCCATTACAAATCCCTTCCTATACAAATAAACTCTCTTCATCCTATTTTTCTTATCTATAAAATGAGAGGTTTGAATTGGATGCCTTCTAAGGTTCCTTTCAACTCCAAATCTCTGCTCCAATGATCCTGCTCTTATCTAGCCCATATCTGCCCATCTTTTCCAAATGAATAGAATGAGATACTTTTTCAAATATTTTGCTAAAATCTAGGTAAAGTACATATGTATAGCATACCTACATTTCTGGTCTCATCAACAAATAAAACAATAAATACCTACTATTTGCCAAGTACTTTGTTATGTGCCAATGATACCAATTAAGCAAAAATCAAATAATCCCTATTTGTAAGGAGCTTACTTTCTATTAAGGAAAAGAAGGAAGGAAAGAGGCATTTATTAAGTACCTACTATGTTCCAGGCACTGTGCTGTGTTCTCCAAATATTCTTTCATTTGATCCTCACAATAATCCTAGGATGTAAGGCTTATTATTATCCTCATTTTATAATTGAGGAAACTGAGGCAGATAGAAGTTAAGTGGCTTTCCCAGGGTCATATAGCAAATAAGTGCTAGAGGCTCAATTTGAACTTGAGTCTTCTTGACCACAAGACCAGGGCACCCCCTAGCTGCTTTTATGCAAACCAAATTATTTGCAGAATATTTTATACAGAATAAATACAAAGAGATCAAATCAAGTTCTTAACTGCTTTGTATTTGAATTCTTTATATTTGTGAATATATTCATTGTTTATGTTCATATTCATGAAGGAGGGCATTAGCTATTGGGGGGATATGATAGGTTTCATATAGAAGGTAGTGCTTGAGTTTCATTTTCAATGAATATAGGCATTCTATGAGGTAGAAGTGAGAAGGGGTGCTTTCTAGGCATTTCCAGGTTGACTAGTGCAAAGACATGGAGTTGATAGAGTGTCAAATGTGAGGAACTGAGAAGGTCAGTTTGGCTAGATCTACTGAATATGAGAAGGGTAGTAATGTGTAATGAGGATGGAAAACTAGTTTGGAGAAAAGTACTGTATTAGCAAATATATCAACTTAAGTGAAATTATGGCAACAACTGCTTTTTTGAGAAATTGAGTACTAAAAGGATCCACCCCTCATCTCTCATTCTGGATATTTTCAGATATCAGCATATTAGACAATGGAGAGCCTCTTGATTTTGAGATGGAAAGCAGAATAAGAGACAGTAGTTGTTTAAGAAATTCCTTGCTGGATTAGGAGAGGCAAGAGTTAAAATTTGCTCCCCAACTTATTTAATAAACTATCTTATAGTCAGTGCTGCAAATTGGATTTGAACAATTTCTGTTTCTCCCAGTGAAGATGTTATTACAGGTCAATCATTTCCATAAGTGAAAGCACATTTCTGGTGTACACTACTCTGACAGATGGTTAGAAGACCTCTCTTTCATGATCCCAGTTGGGATAAAAAGGCAATTTACTATCTATAGAACTGTGGGTACACTGGTAATGGAACAGAATCATTCTCATACAAATAACTCAGTGTTTGAATCTGAACTATCAAATGAATCTGAGCTATAGCCAAATCAATTTGATAAACCATCGGAATAGGATAGTATTGGCTCCAGCTCGGCAAGGCAATGTATTAAATTTTCCCCACAGAGATCAGTTTCCCAAGGAAACAACAGTTGCTCCATTGCTAAGAGAGACTTAAGAATGCAGAAGTCATAAAAACAAAAAAATCCAAAGCTGGGTACAGAAACTGGTCCTCAAAGTCAAGACCTACAAGGCTAGCTGGTTGTCAGCCTAGTAGTGAAGTGGATGAACTTTGTGTTCTTTAGGAACTTCTTTAGGAACTTCTCTTCATTCAGTGGCACTGCTTGTTTGCTCTACCCCCAGATAATCTGTTTCTCTCAATCTCTCCCTCTCCCTTTCTCTTTCTCTACTCTCCCTATTCCTCTCTCTCTTTCCCCTCTCTCTTTCTCCCTCTCTCTCAATATCTCTTTCTCAATCTCTCTTTCTCCCTCTCTCTCTCAATATCTCTTTCTCAATGTCTCAATCTTTCTCTCAATCTCTCTGTTTTCATCTCTGTCTTGTTCCCTCTTCCTCTCTTCTCCTCCCTCCCCCTCTTTCTCTCTTTCCCTCTCCTCATTCTACCCTCTCCTCCCTGTCCCCAAGAAAAATCTGTTTCCAGGAAAGTCTCTATTGAACCCATTTTAACACATTTTCCCTGTCTGCTGGTAGTCAACTTGTTATATTGAATGGTTACCAGAGGTATTAGACCCAAAACTATTACAGGGTGACTAGGCCTTTGGCCCAGTTTGGGAGATTTAGAGGCCAGAAAACTGAACATCTTCAGCAGAAAAGGGAGAAAGAAAGGAAATTCAAGCTCAGATACTAGCCAAAGAATCCAAAAAAGGAAGTTTTGGTTCTAGGAACCTGCTGTTTTTTCCATTCCCTCTTTTCCTTCCATCCCATAAATTCCCAACTTGGCACATCCTATCCTTTCCTCTTCTCAGGGCTTGCTCTTTCTCATTCTCTTTTTAAAAGCAGATTAGCCTCCTTCACAAGCTTTACCTAAAGTCTAGAGCCTGCAGAGGTGTTAATTAACTTGGGTCTATTTGAGGAAAAGTATAACAAAAAAAACCATTGGGGTCATTAGAAACTCTCTTCTGCAGATGCAGGATGAAAAACAGAGCAAGTGTGAAGAATTAAGAGGGATCTTGTGATGGTGAACCACTATGGTCAATTGCCTGAAATTCTTGGCTGCCTTTTTCATTAGGTTGTTTTCTTTGCCCTGATGCTGCAGCCTTTGACAGGAGGGGACATTTTTTTTTTTTACATACCCTTACCTTCCATCTCAGAATCAATACTATGTATTGGTTCCAAGGCAGAAGAGTGGTAAGGGTAGGCAATGGAGGCTAAGTGACTTGCCCAGGGTCACACAGCTGGGAAGTATCTGAGGACAGATTTGAACCTATGACCTCCCATCTCCAGGCCTGGTTCTTAATCCATTGAGCCACCCAGATGCCCCCAGGAGGGGACATTCTGAAAGCTGTCATGTGTATGTCCTCCTGGGGTACTAGGATCTGTTCATGATCAAGAATCATAATTTCAATATCTGAGAAGCATCTCAACCGACTTGTGCCTAAGAATTCCTTCTAAGACCTCTCCAGCGAGTGGCCACTCAGTCTTCACTTGAATAATATCCAGTCAGGAGGAACTCACTAAGTCCTGAAGTAAGAGGCCATTTCAGTTTTTGGCATTTCTGTGAGGAAGCTGTTTCTTAATTTTACGCCTACATCTGCCTCTCTACATCTCCCCATTGATTGTTCTGTTTCTGGTGCCCAGCCAGAGGAAGTACAGTTATTCTGCTACATCTGATCATGTCACCACCCCCTCCTCAAAATAATAATTTCCCATCGCCTCCAGGAACAAATACAATTTGTGTCCAAGTTTACAGTCAGAACTCCAGGTCTAGCATTCTATTCACCACACTATCTGGCCCATCTCTATCACTAAAGCCCTATCACTTCCCTTACATGGACACTATAATTTTCAGTGCAGCCTAGGAAATTATTTGCTTTCTTAGCTATCATACACTATTGATTGCTAGTAAGAATATGGCCACTAAAACCTCCCCCCCCTCCTCATGAGTATGATCTAGTGTTGCCTCCCCATCCTGCATTTGTGAAGCTGATTTTTATTCTAACCAAAGTGTAGAATTTCTTCATGTTTGTCCTTAATAAGCTTTATCTTTGTTCCAAGTTAGAGAGATCTGTCTTGATACCAATTTTGTCATTCAGTATACAAGCTGTCCCTCCCAGCTTTGTAACATCTTTAAATAGCTCCAAAATTCAGGCAGAGCAAAAACCAAAGAATCATGCAGTGACAATATGAATACCCACAGGTTCATCTAACTGCTGTTTCTTTGAGGCTTCCTATCCTGTCTGTCCTCTTTTCCATTAGGGCATAGAGTTCTCTTTATAGGTTTTAGTGTTTGACAACCTGCTAATCCTAACTGAAGGACATGGATATCTATTTGTTTCAGGCACAAAAGGAGGCACTGAATAACACTGCCCTTGGATTTTGAGGTCTATCTGGCTTTCAGGCCAGCAGCTTCTTGTCCACTGTTTATAGATCTTATTGCCATTCCTGAGTTTGGGTCCAACTCTTCTTGTGAAAGGAGATTTTGAACTTTCATCACCAGAATTTAATTTTAATGGTCCCATTTTTGTTGCTGCAGGCAAATTCTGAGGATTTTGAGCCTTGGACGTGAATTTGAGACATCTAAGTAATAAAAGACACATTTAATAAATTGTAGCTTGTTTCGGCTTTAATCTCTGGGTTTGTTATTTCCATTTCTTGAATTAAGCCTGGAGCTTTTCTTCTTTAAAATACCCATGAATGTTTCTGCCACCCTGACCTTTTCTGTTATGAAGTTTGAAGTTGTATAGCAATTAACTCTTAATAGACAGAGGGTGTTTAAAGCAAACTTTGCACATTATTACAAATGTAACTCCAATTTTTGATATTTACATTCCAAAAGACTAAAAGAAATTAAAACATAACAGAAAAACAGAAACCCCACATTTTTAAAAGGTTGGTAACCAGTAAGAATGGGTACTCCTATGAATAACCACTCTGAGAGAATGAATGGAAAATCATGTATTAAAACCTGTACTACATGCAAAACATTGTATTAATCATTAGAAAAACAAATAGAAAATAAGGATAGTTCTTGACCCCAAGGAGCTCACATTCTAATAGGGGATGACACATGTAAAGGAGGTTTCGGCAAAAATCAATCAAATGGAAAAGCTCTGTGATTCTTAGAGTAGAATGACTACACAAATGGTCATTCATCTTCTTTAATATTACTTACCTTTCTAAAATGATGTCCACTTCAGATGTTGAGATATTTGGTAATGTCAATGACTTGGTTGTAAGGATATTATTTGCTGGGTCTTCAGTAGCTATGGATGCTGAAGAGGTAGGGCTATACTATTGGTGGAGGTAGTTGTCAGGATGCATTTCCAAGAGGATTTTTCCCTTGGATGATGGTTGCAGAACTCAGCCATGAAGCAGGGCTGGTGACTAGAGGATGCTGTCATTCTTGGGAATCTAAGGTTCAGAGTAGCATTAGAGGGTTGTTTAACATTCCATTCAACATTCTTGGACCACACTGCTTTCTGTTTTCCTCTCAGGATACCTTGCTACTTCAGTTAGGCTGATTTATCTGTCTTCTAAGCATTTGGTATTGATCTTGGCAAGGATATAAACCCCTTTCTTCAGAGGTTATTACCCATAGATGATGGCAATGAGGGGTTGGACTAGGAGAGCTAGTGATTCTAGAAGAAATTACTATTTTGCTGGCTTTCAAGATTGAAGTACTGGGCTGTCTCTACCAAGGTCTAAATATAAGTAGTAATCAAGGTGGTAACAGTGGTTGGAAACACTTAGTGTAGGGCACCTCTGGTCTCTCCTTCAGAGTACCTTTTTGCTTTAGCAATACTATCTTGCTTACCACATTGGTAGAAGGTCGACTAAGTTGGCAACCCAAGGACCTTCTATTCTAGAATCCAGTGATTCAATCAAGTATGGCAATTATGAATACCTACTTCCATGAATCATCTGAGAAAACAATACTGTACTTTTCCATTACTACCAAATGACCAGGTAGGTGGGAATTGTCCTTGCCTTTTTATTTCTATATTCATTTACCATTACTGCAACTGAGAAGGTAGAGTTCCAATGCTGACCTTTTCTGAGAGGGAGTTTGGAGGTCTAATTAACCTAGAATATACTGCAAAATTTGAGAGCAACTTCTCCTTTGCTATAGGGCAAAGTACCGTCTGAAACAAATGAGAACACCTCAGAATTATCTAGTACAAAGATGCCAGGTCTCTTTCCCTTAGTATGTCATATACAACAAGAAGTTAGCAAGTTGCTTCTCATCAAGATTCCATCTAGGACTAGTACTGGAAAGTTCTTGATTTTACTTTTCCCAATTTTTTGATTAAGGTTTATGGAAGTCTATGTCTTTCCAGAAAGTAACTCCACATTTGGCTACTCTCTCTGATGCTGGTTGTCCCTTCTCTTATGTCCCCTGAACCAATGGGCCCAGAGGGATAATTGGCATACTCTTGACTCTCTACCTCTACATTCAAACTTTCTTTCTGCCATCATCATTACTTAGCAACCTCTTCTTCTTTGAGGTTCATTCTACCAGTTGATGTCATCTAGTCCAGATCCTTGTTGGGCATCTACTGGCTTACAGGTGTTTTGCCCTCTTTTCCCAGCAAATTTACTGTTATGATCATAGTTTTCTTTTTATCTCAATCATGACTCTCATACCTGGGTCAAGATATGTGTTGATGTCCCCCTGAGCATATTGTTTTCTCATAAACTCATATGACCTAGAACTTCACTTGATTTACCTTTGCTACCTAAAAGGTTGACCATACTTTAAATCTCAGCACTGTCCACAATGATGCTTCCTCCATGATTTTGAAACCCTTTTTCATTGGACTTTTGTGCCTCTTTTTCCACTTGATCAATGTTGCTTTTTAAGCTATTTTCTTTTTGCATTACTTTTATTACCCTTGCATTTTTCTTCTATCTCTCTTATTTGATTTTTTGAATTCCTTTTTAGGTTCTTCCAGTGCTTGAGACCAATTTCCGTTTTACTATGAAGCATTACATGTGGTTATTTGTATCTCACTGTTCCCTACAGAATCTGTGCCTTGCTCTTTGTCTCCAAAGAAATTTTCTATGGTTAGGTATTTATTTTGCTGTTTACTCATTTCCCCCAGTCTTTCTTTGCTTGTGGCCTGGGAGTTCTGAAAACTGCTGATTTTGTCTCCTCTGCTGATGACTTGCAGGATTCAGAACTTTGCGTTGCTTTGCTCTGGGCTAGGGACTTCACTGTATGCTTGAAAGGGCCAAGGGCTACAGACTTCAGGGCCTCACTGTAGACTGGTGCCAGGGCTTGGGACTTCAAAGGATGGGTGTGGGATACTCTGTTGTTGTCTTGGAGGGTCCTGGCATCCTGAAGTTGACCCATGCCCAGGCAAGGAATCTGGCACAGTAGGGGTGGTTGGGCCACACTCCTCTGTGTGCAGTTTTACTTCTGGTTCCCACTTTATCCCATGAAAATAGACTCACTCTATTTACCTTTCAAGTTATTTTCCTCAGGAGAGTCCCCTCACTCAATCTTGATAGATCTCTGACTTCAGTCATTTTCAGTCAATCAGTCAGGTTGGTTTGAGATGATTATCAGAGTGGTTTAAGCTTTCATTGTCACTAAGCTGTCATCTTGGTTCTGCCCCTTCCTCCATTATTTTGAACTTAGAAATTCTACTTTTTTATCACTATCTCCCTTCAGCTTATGGTATCTTCAAAAGGGTGCTACATTTAGAGACTGAAAACCTAGGTTTCAATATCAGCCTTGCTTTTTGCTAGCTTTGTGACACTGGGCAAGTCATATATTCTCCCTGAGTCTCAGTTCATTCATTCATTCATTCATTCATTCATTCATTCATTCATTCATGTGTTTGTTTGTTTATTTATTTATTTATTTGTTTATTTAAAAACCCTTACCTTCCATCTTGGAGTCAATATTGTGTATTGGCTCCAAGGCAGAAGAATGGTAAGGACTAGGCAATGGGGGTTAAGTGACTTGCCCAGGGTCACATAGCTGGGAAGTGTCTGAAGCCAGATTTGAACCTAGGACCTCCCATCTCTAGGCCTGGCTCTCAGTCCACTGAGCTACCCAGTCTCAGTTTATTTAAATGAAGCATTATGGGTTTGGTCTAGATGGTCCCATGAATCCCTTTCAGTCCTAAGTTTATGATTCTATCAATATAATCCTATGATCTATACACATTTCCTTCTCACTCTATTTAAACTTATTATTTGTTCCTGCCACATCTTCCAGTAATGGTATCTAGGGATGGAAGTGTCCTTAGAATGCATCTAAATATTTTGCAGATGAGGAAACTGTTAAAAGAGTTACTTTCCCAAGATTATGTAGGTCGTAAATAGAGGAGATATTTGAACCCAATCCTATGACTCCATGTATAACATTCTCTGCTGAATCAGGCTGCCAAATTTCTCTCTGTTCCGCCCGACTGTTACCAATGTCTGGACTCACTTTCCTTTCTTTATGGTCTTAATTCTGTACTTGGCCAGTTCCACTACACATTGTCTCCTACCCTTGATCCCTTTACTATCTTGTCCTACTGCCAGCTGTTTGCAATCTGCCAGTCTTCAAGTCTAGATTACCCTTACCATCTGCCTTCTCTAATCATTTTTCTAAGCTGCTAAATACTTCTGTAGGGCCCCATCATGCTGACTGGACCCCTGACTACTACACCAAAATGCATTTATTTTTCTTTTATTGACTTTCTATTCCATTGTCCTGTTATTTTTCCAAATCTTCCTTTCTCTTTTCAAAGTCCCCATTGCCTTTTCTCCACCCATTCTATTCATCAGATACAGTTGTCTTCCATTTTACTCAGGGTGGTGTATGGGTGTTCAAGGATGACTTGCTGAGTTCTTTTCAGTGCTGCTCATTCACCTTTGGGGTCCATCTTTCACTCAACTCTCTCCTATGACTCCAAGAAACTATAGAATGGATGATGGGTTATGGTCACAGCCTGGTAAAACTATATTGGCAGGGAGGCTAAACCAGCTCAAAGAGCCACAAACCTGTCAGTGAGTTAGGTGGGCTGTCTACCCCAAGCATATAAAGACCCCTGGCATAATGGGAAGATAAGAACAGTTTGTTCCAGTGGCCATAAATGTAGCTGATGCAGGCACAGAGGAGACTTAGAGCTTAATCAGACATAGAAGATGCCATTGCTTATCTACTGCAGTCCAGGCCATTGCCAGTCATCCTAATTTTTCTTTTGCCACTCAGTGACTCAAAGAGAGAATATGACTGACACACTTTGCAGTTCTGTCCCACTGAAATCTAATTCATGCACAAATCAAGACATCTTTTGCTCATCTTCAAAACAGAGGACAACGTCAGACAACAAAGGCCATCTATAGTGAGCTCCATTTACTCCTCCACTGTATACCTCAAAGCCTCTCTAAATATTTTTTTCTTTCCTTCCTATTTTACTCTTATTGGTGAAGAATGTGTCTCTTCTAATTACTAATACCACCTCTTCTACTTTTGCCTTCAATCTCCTCTTCTCCCATCTTCTCCATCTTCTCCACTTGCTTGATGCATTGATCAGTCATTCTGCCCCTCATCTTCAATACACTTCTACTACCTGGCTCTTTCCTTGCTGTGTTCAAACTTATTTAGGTTTATCTCATCCTTAAAAAATATCCTCAATTGATTCTGGCATCTTTTTAAGTAATTTCCCTATATTTTGTTTCCCTTTCATTTTGTATGTATTTGAATTTATTTACATTATATTCATGTTATATCTGTTGATATATGTACTTGATCTTTCTCCTCATTAGAATATAAACTTGTGATTAGGGATTGTCTCATTCCTTATACTTTTAACACTGGTGCTGAGCATTGTGTTTGGTACTAAATAATAACAAAAATAATAATATATATTATTTATTATGTAACAGATGCTGGACTAAGAACATTATAATTATTATTTCATTTGATTCTTATAACAACCCTATATTGTAGATGCTATTATCACCCTCATTTTACAGCTGAATAAACTGAGGCAATAGAGCATATTTGACTGCTTGGGTGGATTGCAATCCTTCTCCTGCTCTTTTATAGTGGGTATTCCTCAGGGACATCTTGGGACCTCTATTTTCAAAATATATACTCTTGTATATTTCATTAGGTCATATCCGTTCAAGTGTCATTCCATTTTGGATGACTTTCAAATCTATATATTCAGCTTTAATATCTCTCCCAAATTCTAGTCATGACCCTATTATATCTCTTTCTGAATATTCCATAGACATCCATCCTGAGTTCAGTACCTCCAGAATGGAACTCATTTTCCCCTCCAACCTCAAATTTGTCATGCCTTCAAGACTCCCTATTTCTATTGAGTGCACTTTTAACTCAATCACCTGTCATCTCTCGTATATCTTCCATATCCAATTAGGTGTTAGGAAACTTTTAGTAAATTCTTATGTCTGTCTACTTCTCCCCTATCACCCAGTCACCGACTAAGTTCAAGTTCTCATTACTGCTATCTCAGACTCACATAATAGATTTTTTTTATTATTCTCATTGCTTCTAGTCTCTCCCTTCTCTCATTTTTTCATACAACTAGGTGCCCCAATGAACAGAGTGTTATCCCTGGCATCAGGAAGACTGAGTTCAAGTTTGGTCTCAGAGACTTATTAGCTGTGTGCCTCTGGGTAAGTAACTTAATCACTAAATGCCTGTTTCTTTAATTGTAAAACGTACTAATAATATGAATTACTTTGCAGAGTTTTTGTAAAGACTGAAGATCAAATGAAATGATATATGCAAAATGCCTAACACAGTTCTGGGCACATAGTAGGTGCTTAATAAATACTTGTCTTGCCCCCATCTCCATCTTCCTAAGGCACAGATCTGACCATATTACTCCCCTGTCCAATAATGTTCAGTGGTTCTCCATTCTCTGCAGGATAAACCATAAACTTCTTGGCATGGAATTTTTATATTACTCTCAACCCAAGCCCCAATTAAGCTTCTATGTAACCCTTTTTGCTCTTCACAGCAAATCATAACTTTAACCCTATTCTCCCTCTTTATTTTAAACACCTAGTATTTGTAGGCATCCTCCCATCCAAATACTAACCAGGTCTGACCCTGCTTAGCTTTCTAGATCAAAGAGGTCAGTGCAGTGTGACTATAGACTATTCCCTGTCATGAACTTTTATGTTCCAGTCAAATTGGACTGCTCACAATTTTCCATACTTGATATTCCACTTTCACTTCTGTAGTCACACAAACTGTCTCCTAAGCCTATAATTCACTCTTTTCTCATTTTTGTCTTTCAGAATTCTCTATCTTCCTTCAAGACTCAACTCAAATGCAGCAATCTTGATACAGTTGTATTTTCTCTATTCTTCTTTGTACTATACATGTTTGTATACATGTGTATCTCCAGGTAAATTTAAGTTTTTTAAGGGCTGGGGCTGTTTTTTTTCTTTAATGTCATCGAATTAAATATTTACCTTGTATAAAGGAGTTTTACTATAAAATAAATATCATTTTGATTAAAATGAATTGTTTTACAAAAAAATCAAGCCATTCCCCAATTGATAAATGGACAAGGGGCATGGATAGGCAATTTTCAGATAAAGAAATCAAAACTCTCAATAAGCACATGAAAAACTGTTCTAAATATCTTATAATTACAGAAATGCAAATCAAAACAACTCTGAGGTACCACTTCACACCTAGTAGACTGACTAACATGACAGCAAAGGAAAGTATTAACTGTTGGAGAAGATGTGGCAAAATAGGGACAGTAATGCATTGCCGGTGGAATTGTAAATTGATCCAACCATTCTGGATAGTAATTTGGAACTATGCCCAAAGGGCTTTAAAAGACTACCTGCTCTTTGATCCAGTCCCACCACTGCTGGGTTTATATCCAAAAGATATAATAAGGAAAAAGACTTTTACAAAAATATTTATAGCCATGCTCTTTGTGGTGGTAAAAAATTAGAAAATGAGGGGATGCCCTTTGATTGGGGAATGGCTAAACAAATTGTGGTATCTGTTGGTGATGGAATTCTATTGTGCTCAAAGGAATAATAAACTGGAGGAATTCCATGTGAACTGGAATGACCACCAGGAATTGATGTAAAGTGGAAGGAGCAGAACCAAAAGAACCTTATACCCTGATAAGGATACACCATGGCACAATCAAATATAATAGACGTCTCTACTAGCAGCAATGCAATGATCCAGTTCGATTCTGAGGGACTTATGAGAAAGAACACTATTCAAATCCAGAGGAAGAACTGTGGGAGTAGAAACAAAGATGAAAAACAACTTATTGATCATGTGGGTTAATGGGGATATGATTGGGGATGTAGACTTTAGATGATCACCCTAGTGCAAATATCAATAATATGGAAATGGATCTTGATCAATGACACACGTAAAACCCAGTGAAATTGTGCATTGGCTATGGGGGGTGGTGGGAGGAGGGAAGGGAAAGAACATGAATCATGTAACCATGGAAAATTTTTCTTAATAAAAAATAAAATAAAAAATTATTTGTTTTATTTAAGTACTATAAACATGGCTAACCATTTATTTTTACCCCCTCCTTACCCTCCCTATATCACAGAAGGTATCATCCAGGAGAAAAATGTGTTCTAACAACTTAAGGCTTTCATGTTTTCACCTTTCAGTTCACTTTCGAGATGTAACATACACAATATATTCTTCCAGTATGAATTCTGCAGCTGTGTATTAGGTTCTCTTGCTTCTATTCATTTCACTATTTATTATCCTTTGTAGTTCTTTCTAACTTAAATAAAAAATTAGCTTGCTTATGTTTTCTTACGGCACAAGTAGAATTCCATCATACATCATAATTTGTTTGACCATTCCTCATTTGTGAGCATCTCCTCAATTTTCAGTCCTTTGTCACAACAAAGAGTGTTGCTTTAAATATTTTGGAACATATTTCTTTTCATTTTTCCCTGATCTTCTTGGGAAAAAGGGTATGCACAATTTTATAATTCTCTGGGTGTTATTACAAATTGCTCTCCAAAATCAGTATCAGTACACAGCTCCACGAACAGTACATTAGTGTCCCTGTTTCCCACATCCCTTCCAACACTTGTCATTTTGTCTTTTTGTCATTTTAGCTAGTGTGATCAGTGTAAGACATCTCAGAATTGTTTTGCATTTATTTTTTCAGCAGTAATTTAGAGCATTTTCCCATATAACTCTGTATGGCTTTGATTTCTTCATCCAAAAATTGTTTATATCTTTTGTCCATTTATTATTTGGGGGATGGCCCCTATTCTTATAAATTTTATTAAGTTCTCTTTATATTTTAGATATGTGGCATCATTTTTGAGAACCTGTCTATAAATCTCCCACCCCAAATTTTCTGCTTTCCTTTTAATCTTGGCATCAGTTGTTTTATTTGTACAAAGACTTTTCAATTTGATGTACTCTGTTATCCATTTTAATTTCATAATGCTTTCCATCTCTCGTTGACTCATAAATTCATCTCCTTTCCATAAATCAGATAGGTAATATGTCCCATATTCTAACTTATTTATGTTCTCTTATGTCTATATCATGTATACATTTTAATCCTATCTTACTGAATGGTGTAACATATTGGTCTATACATAGGTTCTGCCAAAAAACTACTTTCCATTTGTCCCAACAATTTTTTTACCTCTTAAAATTATATTTAGCTTCGCCAGGTATATTATTCTTGGTTGTAAACTCCAGTTCTTTTGCTTTTCAAAATATTGTGCTTCATGACCTTCATTCTTTTAATATTGTGGCTGCTAATTATTGTGTTATTCTGACTGTAGGTCCATAGTATTTAATTTGTTTTCTTTCTTGTTGCTTGAAATATTTTCTACATAACCTTGGAGCTACAGAACTTAGCAATGATGTTCTTGTGTACTTTGTTTGGATCTCTTTGTGGTTGGTGGTGATTGGTTAATTCTTTCAATGTCTATTTTGCCCTCTAGTTATACACTTTCTAGGTACTTTTCTTTGTTGATTCCTTGGAATATAGTATCTAAATTCTTTTTGTTCATTACTTTATAACAGTGTTATTATTTTTATATTGTGTCTTCATTTTATTTTTTTTAGGTTACTTGTTTTCGTGATATCATTTTCCTTCTATTATTTCATTCTTCTGATTTTGCTTTATTATTTCTTGTTGTCTTGAAAAGTCATTATCTTTCCCTTGTCTAATTTAGTTCTTAATGAATTATTTTATTTTGTGAGTTTCTGGATCTCTTTTTCCATTTGGGTGATTTTTCTTGTTTATTCTTGCATTGCTCATAATTTTTCCTTATTTTCCTTACCCTCTCTCACTTGTTTTTTGAAGTATTTTAAAGCTATTCCAAAAGCTCTTTTTGAGCTCGTGACCATTTATTTTTTTTATTTTTATTTTTTACTGTCTTTGAAGTAGGTGTTGTAATAGCTAAAATTAAATTATGAGGCTGTTAGTAACTTTAGTAGCTTTATTACATCAAAATAGAGATAGTAATGAGGAGAGTTGCCTATTCTACCACCCGGTGTGCCATCTAATGGAATCTAGCTCACCACTGAAAGTGTTCCAATCTCCAGCCAGAAGTCCGCCAGAATCTCTTCAGCAAGAGACACCAGAGCAAGAGAGTCCCTTCAGCAAGAGCCACCAGCACCAGAGCCAGAGAGAAAAATCTGAATTTGAATCTGAATTCGATCATAGAGTCCCTTCAGCAAGAGCCACTAGTGCCAGAGCCAGAGAGAGAGTGTCCTCCACAGACCCTTGGCCTCACCTTTCAGCAGTTTTCTTCACCCACTAGCTCTCCCACATCACATCTCAGGAACCAATAATAGTTCCTTAATTTGTCTGGCACTGCCCAGAGGGGTCAGTACTTTTGGGATCAATTTCCCATCTCATTGGTTTCAACATTCTTTCACTGTGGGCATGCATATCCCTATCCTCCAGGTCCCTGACTGATTAAATTAAAACCAAGGGAGTTGAATTCCCTTCTTACAGTGTTTTTACTTCACTGTCTTCTGAGTTTGAACCCAGGTCTTCTCTGACCCCATAATAGCTATCAATAGTTGGCTTCTTTTTCCTTGCTTACTCATATAAAAATAGTGTTTAAGCCAATGAACTTAATTTTTAGCTTTATTCTAGAGTCCCACATTTCCTATGGCATTGGGAGGTATTTTAGGTTTGAAGATTTTTCATGTTTGTTCTTTTCTGGACCGTATTTAGTTCTTCTAATTTCTAAAATCTGGAGTCAGTTGTAATCCTCCATTCTGCTCAAGCTCCTGTCTGTGCTTGATCTCAGGTGCTCTAAACAGAGTCCCAGAGCAGTTATGCCACTTCAAGCAGAAAGCTCACCTCTTTCTGTGGTAGCAACTAGGGACTTGACTCTACTAGGGTTGACCACCACTGATGGGATCCCAGTCCCTCAGCAACCACACTCACTGGAATATGTTCTTTCTTCACTCTTCCTCTCCTGAGGAAGGTGTCTAGATTGAAAGCCCAGGTCCCAAAAGGCCTTTCTTGGTCATCCAAGAGTCTGAAGGTCCTACCCTCAGGGCCTGGTACCTGTAGATTCTGTAGTATCTGCCATCAACTTCATCTGTGGGCTGGCAGAGATCTCTAGAGTTGAGAATGTAGCTGATCCAGTTGCTCCAAGAGAGTTCTCTATCTGCTGATTCCAGTATTATCCTCTGACACGAAAGCTCCTGGGTTCAACAGATAAGGTGATTCTGGTGAGGCCTTCCCCCAGGGCCTGAAGCTTATTGGTTCTGCATTGTTTGTTCAGGGGTTTTTACTACTGTTAGGACTGAATCTAGGGAAGTCAGAGACCTTCCTCTCTGGTTGTCCTTGGCAGCTCAGCTTCACTTCTGACTGTCTCCCTCCACCCCCTAGCTTTTAGCATTGATTTCTGTGAAGTTAATTTTGATTGTTTGTTGGGAGGGTATTAGGAGGGCAAAAAGCTACATGCCTTACTTAGCTATTTTCCCACACTGTATTCCTTTTACACCCTCAACTCCTTTCTTTTTTCTTTATATCTTTCTCCAGTCCCTAAGTATAGTGTCTTACATGTTATAGCTACTTAAGAAATAGTTGTTGAATTGAATGAATCATTTCACTCACATTAAGTACATATAGATAGCTGATGAGGTGCAATATAATATCCTTCTGGGGAATGGGCACTATATCTCCCTTCTAAAGGGCTGAATCTCTAATATTATCATGGGAGGCTTTATTGTATTTAATGTAGCTTCTTACAGACCCAAGGGGGCTTTCTTTTTTTCTTGATGATGACTACCATGTCCCATACTCTGGTCACAATCCTCTCTCTAACTCTACATTGCTTCTCCCTGTGCCACTTCCCACCTTTAAAATACCAGGAAAGACATTTTCTACCTAATTGTCCTTGTCTTGTTTTCCCTCTTTCTCCTTTTTGTCTTTCTTCTCTTGGATATCTCATTTTAAGTCACATTTCTTTGTGTAAGTTAAAATGTGGCTGAATGTGTGATTGAATTTTTTGCAAAGTCTTCTAACATCCTCCCCTACTACATCCTACTCAGATATCTGCATCTGCTGCTTACTGGGGAAGAAGGTTATAAAATCCCATTAGTACTACTATCAACTCTGATCTGAACTACCCAGAATTAATAAACTGCTCCTTTAATAGGAACAAAATAGGCTGCCCTTTCTTTGAAAGTCATGAAGGATAGGTTCTTGAAGTCTGATTGCCTTGTAAGTGATTTCTAATGGATTAATTGCTTTGTTTATTCTATCTAGTTCAAGGCAGAGGTAGCTCATTTCCACATCAAATACATCCAGCTTCTGTTACATGTTTTAAAATTGAGTACTATAGGGGGCAAGTAGGTGGTTCAGTGGTTTGAGAGCCAGGCCCAGAGATGTCTCCTAACCTAAATTCCAGCACTACATGCTTCTTTTTATTAAATGTGATAAAATTGAATAGTATGGATAAAATATTGTTATAGGAGTTGAGAATATAAAGTGATCATTGAGGATCAAGGTCAATCAGGTAATGAGTCATTTAACAAGCATTTATTAAATACTATGAGCTCAGCATTCAAGGAAGGTTTCATGGAGAAGGTAGAGCTTGAGCAGCTGGTCCTTAAAAGAAGGGTAGCACTTGGAGCAGTGAAGAGGAGAAAAACAAACATTTCATGTGAGAGGCAAACCATGAATAGAAGTGTTGGAGTTGAATGAGATTCCATATGCTGAAATATGGATAAGTATTTGGTTGGAATGTAGAGTTTATATAGGGGAATAAGGGAATGGGTTGGAGAAATAGATAGGTGCCAGTCTGTAGAGGACCTTGAATGACAGGCTAAGGAATTTGGGCTTTTTGATAGGCAATGAGTGTAAAAAAATCAGTGTATTCATGTTTTAGATTATTAGTGGAAATCTGCGGAGTTCCAAAGTTGGTCAGAGTAAGGTATATAGGTGGAGAAAAAGAGTCAGTATCCTTTCTTTGAAGGGTAATTATCTGTAATGATAATAGTCATAGGGAATAACTAGGTGGCTCAGAGGCTAGAGGCAGACCTGAAGATGGAAAGTCCTGGATTCAAATCTGATCTTAGATACTTCCTAGCAGTATGACTCTGGGCAAGTTATTTAACCCCCATTACCTAGCCCTTACCATTACACAGAAGCTAAGAATTTTAAAATACTACTACTACTACTACTACTAGCTAGAATTCATATAGTACTATAATAAACATTATCTAATTAAATAACCTTGGGATTTTCTTGCTGTTTTGTAGATGAGGTAGATAAAGTTTCAATAATTTGCTCTGTTCACATAGCTAGAAGGTATCTGAGGCAGGATTTAAATTTAGTTTTTCTAACTCCAGGTTTAGTCTTTTATCTACCGCATCACTTAGTTTCCAAAGGTAAAAAATATGTGTATACATGTATATCTATATCCATATAAATTATGTACACATATTCCTTTATTTTTATACAACACACATATATTACAATACATGTAATATTATATATACAGTATATCTATCAATACATATATACATCCATGTGCTATTATATATGTATATTCTACATAGGTTTATATACATATTGCATGTGTATATTGTGAATATAAATTATATATCTAAGATTTATAGATATGTATATTACATGAATATACACTGTACTTTAAGACTTGTACTTGTTTTGAGACAGACTCAAAATATTCCCAGAAGCCTTTGCATAGACTTTGTGCTATTTTATGGCCTTTGATGGTGCCCTCCATTTCAGAACTAATGAACAAAGTGGAAAGAGTAACTACTTACAGAATGACTGGTCCATTGGCTCCTTGGAAAATGTCATTAGGTAAGTCTTCCAGGTTACTATTATCACTTAGGTTCCTTCAAAGGGTTGAGCAGATGAAAAAAGGATCAGACTAATACCAGT
This sequence comes from Gracilinanus agilis, assembly GCF_016433145.1. NCBI lineage: Eukaryota > Metazoa > Chordata > Mammalia > Didelphimorphia > Didelphidae > Gracilinanus > Gracilinanus agilis. The sequence goes on from NC_058131.1 coordinate 97,966,571, forward strand.
AAATATCAGTGCCAGCAGAACCATTTCCCTCAAAGTGGTCTGGAAGACCAGGTAAGACTACTCACAGCTCATCCAGTTGGGTTCCATTGAATGCCTGGTTCTGTATCTTTTGAATTCCATTCTTATTCAGCCATCTGCAATAAAGCAAGCATTTAAAAACCAATAATGAGATTCTTCCTATTCACAGGCATTTCAAGTGAGTCAGAGGCTTCAGACTTGGAGGTATCAGGGGCAAGATCAGAGGGCTGTGATTAGAGGCATAAATAAAAAGATACCCTCAGGTGCAGCAGCATCGGGAGAGCAGATGGCATTTATAAAGTGGTGGGCACTGTTGTTCTGGCTCTATTGTATTATACATGCAGAGGATGTGCCTGCCATGTGAGGTGCTGAGAGACATCCTTGTCAGTCCTGTGGTGCTTACACTTCGTAGCCATTGGCTCAGAGCATTGAGATGATGAAAAATTATTTTGCTTCTACTTTCCCTCACTGACTCATTCCTCTCAACCATGATAAAGCTAGGCAACAAGCCTATCTGTGGGGAAAAGGGAGGAATGATTTAATTAAAATGTCAGACAAACTGTAAGTATCAATCCCCCCACTCCACCACAATCTAGCAAAACGCCCCATCCCAGTGACCTATTTATTGGAGGTCTGAGAAAGATTCTGGGTTAAACTGAGAAGAAGTGAAATAAATTTACAGAGTAGGGGGAAGTGAGGGATGGGATTTGGAGGGAGGATGAGAAGAGGTAGGAAGACATTGACTGTGCTAACAAGATGAATCTGAGCCAGGGTGACTAGGGGTGTCTGAGTCATCTCTACCATAGCCCTCTGTTTCTAGACTGATCTGGACATGAACTGGAAAATGTAGGAAATAAAGAGATTAACCTAAAGACTCATTCTTTTACCCACATCTTGTGCCCCTCAATCAGTCATCAATTCCTCTGTATAATCATGCCTTATTAGTTAATAAAGTAAGCTTGTCTGAGGGATGATCTTCAAGAAACATATTCATTTATATTTCTTTTTTTTTTTACCCTTATCTTCTTAGAGTCAATATTGTATATTGGCTCCAAGGCAGAAGAGTGGTAAGGGCTAGGCAATGTGAGTTAAGTGACTTGCCCAGGGTCACACAACTAGGAAGCATCTGAGGCCAGATTTGAACCTAGAACCTCCTATCTCTAGGCTTGGCTTTCAATCCACTGAACTACACAGTTGCCCCCAACACATTCATTTTCAAAGGACTACTTTCTACCTGGTAATCTGAGCAGTTGGAAAGGCTCTCCCCCTTCTGGGTCAATTAAGAGAGTCAGCATATTATGGTGGAAACAATCATGGATTCAGTATGGATGAGACCATACAGGACATCTAGTGCATCCCTCTTATTTTTTTTCCATTTTGCATGCAATGAGAGTCCGGTCCATGGGTGACCCCCATTAGCTTCCTAATATGTCACCTTCATGTGGAAGACTCTTGGGAGCTTTGCCTAAGAAAATTGTGTTGACTGGAGCATGCTTGGGCATCCAATAACTGGTTCCACTTAGTCTAACATGTTGAGAGGAGTCTCGTTCTAATGAATGCATACCTGGAACTGTGGGCTTCAAAAAGGCTTGAGGCAACATTGGCCATCTTTTTCTTTGCTGTTTTCATACTGAGGGGAGAAGATGACACCTTCATTCATAGGGTATAGTAAGACCCATTAAGTAAAATGAAGAGTCATGAGCTTTTCCCCTCCTCAGGTTATATGCTGCCTGCTCTCCTCCCCACCCCCCAAAAGCTAGAACAATTTGGATTTTTCTTGATTCTTTTTTGGTTTAGTATTAGGGAGTAGGGGCTCCAACCTAGGGAGTTTCAAAGACCAGGAATATGAAATTTAGGAATCTAGTAATCTTGGCTGAGTGTTTCAGTCAGCTCTTCACCAATGCTTTCAGAAAAAAAAAAGTAATTATCTGGAATCTAATCCAGAAGAAGATGGCGGACTTTCTTTGGTCATGAACTTGGTAGAATCAGTGCTATGCAGGATTTGAGCTAGGTTTCAGGTCAGTTCTGCTCTACCTCCCAGAGAATGAGGACATGTCAGGGGAAATTATGTCCCTGAAATGTTGGAGAAAGTGATCATATATCTATTCTTTTTTTTTAAACCCTTGTACTTCGGTATATTGTCTCATAGGTGGAAGATTGGTAAGGGTGGGCAATGGGGGTCAAGTGACTTGCCCAGGGTCACACAGCTGGGAAGTGGCTGAGGCCGGGTTTGAACCTAGGACCTCCTGTCTCTAGGCCTGACTCTCACTCCACTGAGCTACCTACCCAGCTGCCCCATATCTATTCTTAATATATCTTGGAAGTAAATATTGCTTCCTAAAAATTATCTGATGTTAAACATTTAAATGGAATTTATGTAGTAGTCACTAGTTGGGGAACACAGCTGTGATGGCTCAAGCCAAAAGTAACATTTCCCCTTCCTTTCAGGATATTAAGGGGTATCAAATAGGCCTTGCCAGGAGAAATAGAGTCAGAGTATACCATTTAACATATAGAAAGGCCTAGGAAGTGAAAAAAGTAGTGCCTACATTTCAAACCCAGGGCTTTTCCATTTTCTGACAGTGCTTCTAACTAAATTGGAATGGGAGGATGGGAGTGAACATCCCTTTTGCTATTTATTGCTTATTAAATATCACTTCCTTTCTAAAGGCTTTAGTTCTCTCCACTGTAAAATCAGGGATTTAGATGAGATCTCGAATGCCTCTTCCTTATGTAAATTATACTGTGGTGTTTAGTGTTCTTGTGTGACAGCAGAAAGAATATTGGATTTCGAGGTAGAGGAACTGAGTTCAAATTCTCATCACTTCTCTTCCCTTGGTCTCAGTTTCTTCATCCGTAAGGTGAAATTTCTTAGATAAAATGGCTTATGAAGGTTCTTCCCAGTTCTAAACTGATTATCTTTTTATCCTAATGAGAAATTTAAGAATGACACATCTAAAAAGAAACTCATTAACTCAGATTTTAAAGGAATCTTTGAACATTTTGAAATTAAATTAATGAATTCATCCATATCACTTATCCCCTCCTAAACGATGGAAAAATTGGTAGCATGGAGTAACTTACTTTCTGAGACATTCTGGCAAATTGGCCAGTTTGCCCCAACCAGATATTCCCTAGAGTGTAAATTAGTCATTAGCTCTTTCAAATCACTAGAGCAGAAAAGTAATAACTTGCCAAAATATAACCCCCTGACCTAGGAGAATTAATGCCTAACTTACTACCAGGGAGCATTTTTATGGTTCAGGAGACTCTGAATTAGTGGCCTACCTACATCAAGTCTTTCTTGCCACATGGCTGCCACTGACCCAGCAATATACCAATATATTTTTTTTTAATTTTTTAACCCTTACCTTCCATCTTGAAGTCAATAATGTGTATTGGCTCTGAGGCAGAAGAGTGGTAAGGGTAGGCAATGGGGGTCAAGTGACATACCCAGGGTCACACAGCTGGGAAGTGTCTGAGGCTAGATTCAAATGTAGGACCTCCCATCTCTAGTCCTGGCTCTCAATCCACTGAGCTGCCCAGCTGCCCCCTATATACCAATAGTTTTTAAAAAAATGAGATGTAGCTTTTTAAGGGTGCCTGCCTGCCTCCACCCAAGATGAGATTGCTTTGCAAGGAGAATCTGCCTCATCGTATCTTTTAGGGATGGAGATGATCTGGAAGCAGGCTGAAATAGACCAAATTTGCTAGGAAACTACCCCAGATATTTTTTTTCAAATCCTAAAGACTGTGCTTAGAAGGACTTAAACCTCTCAGCTCAGCACTGCTTGGACTAATATTCATCTTTCCCCATGTGGAGTAAAAAACAACAAAATACCCTCTACTTTCCAGTTCCTGTATTCCATTAGTTTCCTCTTTTCCCTAAGTAGGATGGAAAACAATTGCCATTGTATTTGTGTCTAGGTTGAACTTGCCCAAGGGCTATATCACAATAAAACCATTTTTTACGATGGAAGGATAGAAATTAATTCAGTCCCCTTCAAGGGGATTATAATCTAATAGGAGAGATTGGGTAGGGGCATGAAGAAATGATAACTAAAAATCAAATGTAGTGAGGATAAAGGAGCAGTCTTGTCAATGTGCTTTACTTTGAAGGAAGAGGAGAATACTTTCAATTGGTAGAGATGGGCAGAGTCATACACATACACATACATAGTCATACACAATCCATAGTACCTGAGTTGGTATCGAAGGAAGAAAAGAATTTGAATGGGAAGAATTGAGGAAATTAAGGTTGACAGAATTTAAGTATATTGTCCAGGGTCACACAACTAGTAAATATCTGAAGACAAATTTTAACTCTGGACTTCCTAATTCTAGGACTGGTATGCTATTCTCTGCCTGCTCTTCTGAGGAAAAATAGAGTTTAAGGAACTACAAGTAGCCAAGTCTGGCTGAAAAAAGAGTATAAGAAGAAGACCGAGGGATAAAATGAAGTATTTAAAAAGTTAAGCAAAAGATATCATAGAAGGATTTAAATGTGAAGCTGAGGAGGTTGTATTTATTCTATTCCAGAAGTAATAAAGAGCCTTTTAAGATTTTAGAAGATGTATTCAAACCCGTGTCTTATAAATAGTTATTTGTCAGTTTGGAAGATGGATCAAACAGTGGAAAAACTGGGAAACAGATAGGCCAGTCATGCTGCGGCAATAGTCCACATAAGTTTTACTATGTCTACCCTTGTTTTATTTTATTGTAATTTTTCTAAAAAGTCATTAGAAGTTTGTATTTTAAAAGAGAGCTAGAAAATTGTTTCCTTACTGGTATAATTGCAAACTCCAGGATCTAATGATACGTTTTTAGGCAACCTTATCATTCTTCCAAATATCTTCACTAAGCTCCTAGGTAGCCTTTTCCTTTCATATATTCCAATAACTACAATGGCTGCTTGGGTTGCAGCTGTTCCCTGGCCCCTAAGGATCCATAAGTAGCAGGTTATTTACAAATCTGGCCCGGGTAGAGCAGATTAGAAGGTGGCTTGTTAATAACACCATTGGAAAGACAATACATTTAAAAAATTAGCCCCAAAACATTCAGAAAATGGAGCCAGCTCATTTAAAACATGATTTTTCTACCAAGAGAAGTCTCTTTGATCTCAGCAAGGAGCCCCGACAGTGGCTGGCCTGTATTATTGTGAGGAAATATTGCCCTATCTTCTCAGACCAGCCTTTCTCCCAGTTTTCCAATCTAGACCATGAACATCTTTCCGTGAAATGGCTGTCTTTATGGATGCATGAGTTATTCTGTCTTTGCAACAGATGTTGCATCACAGGAGACCATCATTCAAAGAGCAATTTTAAATACTTGAATTATGCCACAGAATTATAAATTATTAACATGACTTCATGTTGTGATTCTGAAATGTAAAGATGAGAAATGAAGAAGCTGCATAGAGCAAGAAAATAATTTCAGTGGCTGAATGCCAAAGTTACAAGTCAGAAAGATGCATTTTTTATTGGGAAGAGACTGTGGTATTAAAATACATATGATATATTTGTTTCAAAAAAACTTACAGGATCACACTTTCAGAACTTAGTCCTGCAAACGAATTTTTTTCAATCATTTGGATATTGATGTTATCTTGAATATCTCTAAAAAAGAAAAAAATTCATATATTTTTGGCTGTAGAGGTTCTTTACCTTTCTCATGTTAGTTTGGTAAACAAGGTTTTGGTCTGAGGTCAAGCTCATTTTTTAATCACCTGGCTGCAGTAAAGAAGGATGAACTGAACATTTGCAAATGACAGCCTGCAATTTATCTGCAGGGTCACTTCTTCCCATACATGGACTTGCAGAGACCTCACATCGCTGCCATTTGAGGATTTTCTCGGCTAATTCCCCCGTGTTAAAGATCTTTCTAGCAAAGGAAGGTTTATCATTGCCATCTCCACAGCTGGTCTCTGTGCAGTTTGGCAAATATGCCCATGCATCCTGCCATCTGGCAGCATTGGTCCTTTAAGAAGCAAGAAGAGGAGACTGCTTTTTAAAAAAGACCCTTTCCAGGGAACAGACTAATCCTGGCAAATCGTGGGCCATTTAGTTGCTAGTTCTTGGCTTTTTTTTGACACAGTGATCCTGTTGTAGCTGTTCTGCTCTGGTCTCTAACACTGACCTTGACACAATCCTCACCATGATACTCTAATTTTTGAGACTCCTCTATTTACAACTTCCTATTAATATTTTGTGTAGATTTTGACCACCAATCACACTGATTCTTTCTGTGCCTTTAATATTCATCTTCTGTTTTGTCTCTATTCAACTTTCTTGCAATTGAATCCTTTCCATAATTCACAGAACCATTTCTTATTCTATCTTCTTCTTCTTCTTCTTTTTTTTTTTTGGATAAGCCTGCAGAATAGTTCATTAATTTCTTTTAGCTTGTTTTTCAACTTTTATTATTTATTTTTAATATTCAATTAGAAATTTTTTAGGTTCTGAATTCTCTCCCTCCTGCTCTTCCCTGACCCAGTGAGAATGCAAGGAATGATATAGATCATACATATGAAATTATGCAACACATATTTCCATATTAGCCATTTTGCACCCAAAAGCAAGAAAAAACATGAAAAAATTATACTTCAATATTCACTAATATTACACATTATAGTTCTTCCTCTGGGGATGGACAGAATTTTTTTTATCATAAATCCTTTGGAATTTTCTTGGATCATTATCTTGATCAGAATAACTAAATCATTCACAGTTAATCAGAGTGTAATATTGCCATTACTGCATGATGTTCTCTTTGTTCTGCTCACTTCACTTTGCATGAGTTTATATAAATCCTTACAGATTTTTCTGAAACTGTTCTCCTTGTCATTTCTTAGCAAAATAGTATTCCAACATAATCATATGCTACTACTTGGTTAGCCATTCTCCAATTGGTGGACATTCTCTAAATGTCCAATTCTTTGCCACCCAAAAAGAGTCAATATAATTATTTTTGTACATAAAAGTAATTTTTCTTCTCCTTTTTTTTTTTTTTTTGGGAAATACACCAAGTAGTGGTATTGCTAGGTCAAAATGTATGCTCAATTTTATAGCCCTTTGGGCATAGTTTCAAGTTACTCTCCAGAAATGTTAAATTAATTTATAATTCCACCAGCAGTACATGAGTGTTATTATTTTTCCACATAACTTTCTAAATTTGCCATTTTCCTTTTGTCATACTAACCATTCTGATAGGTGTGAGGTGGCTACAGAGAGCTGATTTAAATTAGTTCTTTCCAATCAATAGTGACTTACAACCTTTTTTATATGAGTAGAGATAGCTTTGATTTCTTCTCAGGAAAAATGCATGTTCATCTATTTTGACAATTTATTAATTGTGGAATGATTCATATTCTCATAAATTTGACTTAGTTCTCTACATATTTGAGAAATGAAGCTTTTGTCAGAGAAATTTGCTGTAAACACCCCACCCTCACCCCTCCAATTTCCTGCTTTCCTTCTAATCTTGGCTTCATTGGTTTTGCCTGTGCAAAGACTTATAATTTAATGTTATCAAAATTATGTATTTTGCTTTTCATAATCTTCCCTATCTCCTGTTTGGTCATAAATTCTTCCCTTAATCATGGATATTACTGATGAAATTTTCCATTCTTCCCTAATTTTCTCACCCTTTATGTCTAAATCATGTACTCATTCATTTTGATGTTATCTTGGTGTATGGTGTGATTTGATTTAATAAATTCATATTTATTCCTATGTGGATTGATTTATTCCTAATTTCAGCCAAACTGCTTTCTAGTTTTCTCAGAATTTTTTTGTCACATAGTGAGTTTCTTGTCCCCAAAATTTGGCTTGTTGGGATTATCAAATATTAGATTATTATGGTCATGTATTAGTCTGTATTGTGTACCTAATTTATTTCACTGAAATTTGGAATTTGTTAAGACTAGGCTGCCTTTCTCAATTTTTCATTAATCTCTTGATATTCTTGACCTTTTGTTCAATCAAATGTATTTTATTATTTTTCTAGCTCTATGAAGTATTTTTTAATAGTTTCATTGGTATGGCACTGAATAAATAAATTGGTTTAGACAGACTTGTCATTTTTATTATATTGGCTGAGTCCAACCATAAACAATGAATGTTTATCCAGTTTTTTAGACCTGATTTTATTTGTGCAAAAAGTGTTTTGCAATTGGGTTTGTCTTGAAGGTAGACTTAAAAATAATTTATATTGTGGAGAGTTATTTTAAGTGGAATTTCTGTATCTATTCTTACTAGATTTTGTTGGTAATATATTGAAATGCTAATGATTTGTGTTGGTTTATTTTATATCCTGCTACTTTGCTGTAGTTCTTAATTGTTTTTACTAGTTTTTTAGTTGATTCTCTGGGGTTCCTTAAGAATATTATTAAATAGAATATAATACTACATATCACATAAGATGATTGTTCTATAATTTTCTTTCTCTGCTTTTGCTCTTCCTGCTTTAGGTCTCAGCTATTTTTGTGTCAGAGAAGGATTTTGGTAGAATTCCTTCTTCATCTATTTTCCCAAATAGTTTATATAGTATTGGAATTAATTGTACTTTAAGTAGTTGATAGAATTCACTTGTGAATCAATCTGGTCCTTGGGATTTTTTCTTAGGGAGCTCATTTATGGCTTTTTCAATTTTTATTCTAAGATAGGGTTATTTAAGTACTTAATTTCCTCTACTGTTAACCTGGAGGATATATTTTTGTAAATCCACTCACTTATATTGTTAGATTTATTGATGTATAATTGGACAAAATAGGTTCTAATTGTTTAATTTTCATTGGTGATATATTCATCTTTTTACTTTTAAATAATAATTTGGTTTCTTTTTTATTTATTCATTTGATTAAAAAACACCCTTATCTTCTGTTTTGGAGCCAATATACAATACAAGGCAGGAGAGTGGTAAGGGCTAGGCAGTGGGGGTTAAGTGACTTGCCAAGAGTCACATGGCAGGGAAGTGTCTGAGGTCAAATTTGAACCTAGGACCTCACATCTCTGGGCCTGGCTCTCAATCCACTGAGCTACTCTGCTGCCCTGGTTTCTTCCTTTTAAAAAATCAAGTTGACAAATGGTTTACCTATTCTCTGTTTTTTAAAAGAATAAAATCAGTTCCTAGTTTTATTTATTGGTTTAGTATTTTTACAACTTTCAATCTTATTGATTTCTCCTTTGATTTTCAGGATTTCCAATTTGGTATTTAACTGAGGATTTTAAATTTGTTCTTTTTCAACGTTTTTTTAAAATTGTACTTTCAATTTATTGATTTGCTCATATTTTGTGAATATGATCATGTAGAGAAAATAATTTTCTCCTAAGAATAGTTTCAAATAGATCCCACAAATTTTGGAATGTTGTCTTATTATTGTCATTTTTTTCTTTAATGAAATAATTGATTGTTTCTCTGATCTTTGACCCATTCATTCTCTAGGATTATATTATTTACTTTCCAAGGTATTTTATCAAATATAATTTTTATTGTGTTATAGTCTGAAAAATATTATATATATATACATATATATGTATATATATATATATAATACTTCCACTTTTAAGTATTTCTTTGTGAGATTTTTATGCTGTAATAAATGATCATTTTTGTATGTTATATACAGTTGAGAAAAAGGTATATTACTTTCTATGTCTATCCAATTTTCTGTAGAGGTCTATCATATTAATTTTTCTAAAATTCTATACATCTCCATAATTTTTTTCTCATGTATTTTAAGGTTAGCTTCATCTAATTCTGAGGGGAGAAAGTTGAGGTCACCCAGTTGTACAGATATTTTTGTCTATTAACTCTTGCAACCCATTTAACTTTTCCTTTAAGAATTTGGATCCTTTGTCATTTGGTGTTTTTTTTTTGTGAAATAATTTCTTTATTTTTCCTTACTGTTCTTCCTTTTCCAAGTACACCTCTCTTCTTATTGCATGTTTTATTTTTTGGAGATAATTTCCAATATATTCCCAGGCCCTCTGTTTATATATATTTCTTCTTACTATCCCAATAATGATAAAGTTGTTGGAGTCAAATATCATCTTTTAATATAGGAGGTTTAATTGTATGAAGTCCTTTATGACTACACTTTCATGTTTACCCCTTTTGTTTCTATTGATTCTTATGTTTGAATGTCACATACTTTATTCAACTCTGGCATATTTTTCAGGATGCTTGAAATTCTTCATTTCATGAAATATACATTTTTTTTCTCCTGAAAGAATATACTGAGTTTTGCTGAGTAGGTTATCCTTGGTTGTAATTCTAGTTCCTTTACATTTTGGAATATTATATTCTAAGCCCTCCACTACTTTAATTTGGAATCTACTAAATCTTATGTGATCATGACTGTGGCTCCATGATATTTGAATTATTTTTTTCTGGCTACTTAAAATATTTTCTCCTTGACTTGGGAACTCTGGAAATTGTCTAAATATTCCTGGGAGTTTCCATTTGGGGATTCTTTCAGGATGTGATAGTGTAATTATTTCAATTTGTATTTTACCTTCTGGTTTTAGGATATCAAGGCAATTTTCCTTGATAATTTCTTGGAAGGTAATGTCTATGCTCTTTTTTTGATCATGGCTTTTAGGTATCCAATAATTCTTAAATTGTTTTTCCTTGATCTTTTTTCCAGGTTAATTGTTTTTCCAATGAGATATTTTACAGTTTTTTCTATACTTTCATTCTTTTGACTTTTTGTTTGTTTGTTTGTCCGTTTCTTGATGTGTCATGGAGTCATTATCTTCCAGATAGTCAATTCTAATATTTAAGGAATTTTAGATAATCCCTTATAATCCCTTCCACATTACAGGGGTCAGGGGTGTGCTGTCCTCATTATCTGGGAAATCTGTATAAAATATTTTGTCCCTCCCTTTGAACCATAGAAGAAGTCTGATTTTTTTCTTTTTCTTTTATGAAGTGTTTACAACCCCTTATATGCATTTATGAGTTACTAAGCTTTCATGTTCTTTTCATAAACTTTAATTTTAAATTATTTTAACCTTAAAAAAGGAATTGCATATATTTATGGTATTAAAAGATAAAATATATTAATGTTATATAATATCATTCACATTATGCATACATTTCATACCTTTATGAGTTTTTAAAATTTTTTGGCATGCTTTTACTTGTCATCTGTGACTTCTGCAAAATATCCCCCCAAATTTCCATTTAATTCCTTAAGGGGACCTGTGATATATTGAAACCACAATGGAGAAAGTCATGATGTGGAAGGGATGTAGGTATTTTATTTGTTGACTTTTTTGTCTCTTTTTCCATTTGGCCACATCTGTTTTTAGGAAGTTTTTTTTCTTCAGTGAATTTTTGGGCAAGTCTGCTTTTTAGGAATTCTTTTCTTCAGTGAATTTTTATGCTTTTTACTATTTCGCAAATTCTGTGTTTTTAAGTTGGTATTTTTTCCTGTATTTTTATACTTTTTTTAACCAAACTATTGACTTTTATAATTTTCTTATATCACATTTATTTCTTCCCCCAATTTTTCCTTTTCCACTCTTATCTGTTTTTTAAAATATTTTTTTTGAAATCTTCAAGGAATTGTTATTGATCTTGTACCCAATTCATATTTTAAATTTGAAGATTTTCTTTTAGTTGTTTTAACATTGGTGTCTTCTACTGTTTGTGTGTTGATCTTCTCTGTCTCTATAGTAGCTTTTTATGGTTAAATTCTTTTTTCTCCCTTTGTTTGCTCATTTTATTGACTATTTCTTAACTTTTAATTTCACATTAAAGATGGGCTCTATTCCTGGTGTGAAGGGAAAATTGGTCCTAGATTTAGGCTTTTTTGTGCTCTTGTTTTCAGAGCTAGTTCTGGGAATCTAGTAAGTTTTTGGTACTTCTAAGGTGGTACTATTCAAGGAGAGCTATTGTCATTGCTCTCCTGGACTGTGCTCTGGTATTTACTCAGGAAGGGACCTTTTTTCCCTGTAGCTGCAAATTCTAATACTCTGCTTGGTCTTAGAACTGTGACCAGGCTTCTTGTTTTTCTGTACTTTCAAGCATTTTTGCTCCTCTTCACCCTGGATCTATGGCCTAGTGTTACATATGGGCAATAAAACAAGTTCCTGCACTCAGTGTCAGCAATGGGGTCCTCTTTAATCAATTTCTGATCATTTGCTAGTGATCCCTTTATCACCTCTGCAAGTTGCTATTTTTGTCATAGTTGCCTTTAAGTCCTGCTACTGGTATTACTGCTACATAGACTATGCTCCAGGATGACTCCCATACTTGTGTCATAAACTTCTACAGACATCTTCAGTCATGTTGGACTAGAGCAATATCTCACACCAGACTTTTGTTGATTGTACCACTCTAGAATTAGATATAAGGCACTATTCTTTTTAAAAAAATTCTAATCTTCCACCTTAGAATTACTACTATGTATTGGTTGTAAGGTAGAAGAGTATTAAAGGATTGGCAATGGGTGTTAAGTGACTGGCCCAGGGAAACATAGCTAGGAAGTGTCTGAGGCTAGATTTGAACCTAGGACCTCCTGTCTCCAGACCTGTCTCTCTATCCACTGAGCCACCTAGCTATCCCCATTGAGGCATTACTTTGAATGTTTGGAAGGGAATTTTGTGATAGTTTAGCTTAGGTGCTATCTGTTCTGGGTCATCTTGCCTCTCTCTCTCTCTCTCTCTTCCCATTAATCTATTTCTCCTTGTTTGGGCACCAAAGCTGTCATTAGTTATGCATAAACAGATGAAGTAGCTTCTTACATGATGAGATATATAGTGCAAAAAGACTTCTTTACTTCAATCTTTTCTTCCACAGTCAATTCTTGCTAAAACTCTCCATATGATTCCTGGATTAGATTCATAGAATCAGAACCAGAGTTTCCTCAGTGGCTACCTATTCCAACCCATATGTGAGAAAATAAATGACTTTGAAAACATACTAAAAATATGTTTTCTGCTTGAAGATCTTCAGTGAAGGAAAATCACTATGGCCTAGAGGCAGCCCATTCCACTTAGTCAGCTCTAAATATTAGGAAGATTATTCTGATATCAGGTTTCAATTTGATTCTTTGCAACTTCCACTTATGTCTACTAGTTCTGTTTTCTAGGGCCAAAAATACCAAGTTTAATGTCTCTTTCCTACTATAGTTCTTCAAACATTCAAACACAAAAAGTATGCCCCCCTGCCCCCTTGCCCCAGAAGAATTTTCTTCTTTAGGTTAACATTTCCAGTTCTTTCAACCAGGATACCTCTGGGCCATCTCTGGTTTATCATTGAACTTCTTAAAATATGGTGCCAAGAGTTGAATCCAATACTCTTGATGTAGTCTTCCAGGCCAGATGGCAGCAGATTATGATTGCCTCATTGCTAGAAGCTATGCCTCTCTCTTCATGAAGCCTAAAGTTAGTTATGTCAGTTGTCATCATTCAATATTGCTCTATTGTAGGTCACTAAAATCCTCAGATTTGAGGTGGTGGTGGTGGTGATGGTGGTGAGCATTATCCTGTCTAGCCTCCTCTTTTAAAGGCAAATTCTTTTCAGGTGATAAACTTATTAAATACTTAATATCCCTACTTTGTAGAATGTATTGGTTTCTAGCAACCCTTGACTGGTCAATAAGAATTGAGTAATAAGGGATTGGCAACTTTCTGATCCTCTTTTTATATGGAAGGCTAAATTTTATGGAAAACAAAGGAAACTCCCAATACCTTGAAGTTAAAATTTTTTTTT